>NW_010521252.1:32841-64650 GCF_000687285.1 Phaethon lepturus | reverse complement strand
AGGGGTGGGAGCGGTCTGCCCGCAGAAAAATGCGCGGCAGGGCGAAAAGTTAAACGAAAGCTGACAGAAAAACGGTGGTTTCACGCTAAGTAGGAAAGAATTTTGGAAAGTCGGAATGCCTGAATGTACGGTAGGTTTGAAGGCAGGATTTATCTCGTGCCAATGGCCAGCAAGAGCTAATCTTAAAGAAATGAAAATTGGGCATAAAACTCATCACTGCCCGGGAACTAAACCTCGAAATACTTTTTAAATGCTTTCTTTTTTCTTCAAGGAGAAGAAATCTTTTCAGAACTTACTAAAAATGCTAGTGTAAGTTGTCCGTTAAAGCACAGCTCAGAATTGAGCCCATGTCTCCATCCAGCCCCGTTCCCAGTAGCCAGCACGGTATGTCCTGATGTGCCGAGCAGTCCCCGCTCTCGCTAACGCCTAGTCAACACGGATGAGTTTTAAGAAAACTTCATGGCAGGAATAGGCTATTTTCACTGTCAAATACAGGAAACTTGGAAAAGTTCATCTGAAGTTACGCGGGAAGTCCAGCAACCCCACAGATTTTCCTCGGGGGTTGCCACTTGGGGTGGGAGAAGACACGCCAGTGGGGTGTGTCCATCCGGGCGCCCATCCCTCACCCGGAGCACAGCTGCCCTTCACGCCTGCGGCGTGCACGCGTCTTCAGGCCTCTCGGTGGTAGGCGCTTGCTATCACGTAGTTGCGTGTTGCTGCCATGAGACCATGTTTTCTCCAAACAGTGTGAAGACAACTCTGCAGCAGGTTAAAACTCCCCAAGGTAGTTTACTGAGGACACCGCTCTTAAAGCAAAGTAAATGCCTCAAGTTGCGCCAGGGGAGGTTTAGATCGGATATTAGGAAAAATTTCTTCACCGAGAGGGTGGTCAGGCATTGGAACAGGCTGCCCGGGGAGGTGGTGGAGTCACCATCTCTGGAAGTGTTCAAAAAATGTGTGGATGTGGCACTTTGGGACATGGTCTAGGGGACATGGTGGCGCTGGATTAATGGTTGGACTTGATGATCCTGAAGGTCCTTTCCAACCTAGTGATTCTGTGATTCTGTAAACTGGCCATAGAGGAGCTCCATGCTGCTATGGCTATGTTAGGTACCAAAGTATCTGGTTTGAATGCTTGATAAATCTTCAGTGTGTGAGAGTTGTATGACAGGTTTCTTCCCCATAGTGGGTTTAGAGTCTGAGGTGATGGAGAGGAAAGGAGTGCTTGTTAAACCTCTGTTATTCACAGTACTGTTTTTTTTTAATGATTATTTGAAAACATTGACATTATAATCACAAACTCTCTTCTGTGTTGTAACAGGAGAGCAATTCTTCACATACAGTCATACTTGTGTAAGAAATGCCATATGGACAGGTTTTGCCTGGATTTTAATAGTACATTATCATTATAATTTCAATTTTGACAGGCATAAATATAAAGAAATCAGTTTGCTTTACAGGACTATCACTTCTGAAACCTTTGTACTTGATTCCCTTTCTCTCAGAATAGCAATGATCTGAAGAGATTGCACTAGAGATAACTTCCATAAAATTGCTATTAAGAAAGAATAGAATCAAGCTCCTTATCTTGGCAGGAGGAGGAATAATATTTGGTTGGTATTTGCTTCCTTTACTCTTTGACATAGGGAGTTACACAGCTTGACACTTTTCGGAGTGATGTAAAGAGCCTTTGGTTAACCTGACCCATATAAATCTTCTATTTTCTATAAGGCAGCAGCCTTCAAATAATTGCAGAAATATTCATGTGATACTTTGCTGGCCCTTAGAGAAGGTACCCAATGGGAGGCAGAGGCAGACTGACACAACAAAGCAGATGCTAGTGTTAAATGCCATTCCCAAAGGAGTTGATAAACTTTTAGTGTTAATAAGAGGGCAAACACACTTGATTTTTCAGAAAATCTTGTCATATTAAAAAAGCATATACATTTTTTCCACTTTAGATTGTGAAAATTACTCATTTTTAGTAGGTGTCCAAAAATGTCTGTTTTAATAACGTGATTTCACACCAGTAAGAATATAATCCCTGTAAATAAAAGCTTTGTATTTTCAGAATCTTGCATATAACTAAATTAATCGCAAGTTTGAAATGTATTAATATTCATTGGAAATTAGGAGAGTTATACCACAGTATGTTTTTACATCCCCTGTATCAAGCATTTAATCTGTTTAGAAGAAATGCTCGTATTTGTTCGATCCCTAGAGAAGTCTGCACATTAGCAAACAGGAATTCATAGAAAATAAATATCCAAGGAACAAAACTGAACTTTTCCTTGTGGCATCCATAGACAGCATTGTTGTTCAGACCAACTAGCAGGTTCTATGGACCTGCATTCTCACTCCTCAGCCAGACAGAAATTGGCCTCTCCTAAGTCACTAATGACTTCTCTTGGTTTACTTGTGAAGTGTCTTCTCCATGCTTGTCTTCTGTCCTTCACTTTTCTGTAAGTAATAGACTGCTTTCTGGCATAAAAGTTGTTTGGACACAATAGCATCCACACAACACACTGCTGCGAATTACAGTGCCATGTTTCAGTCTTTCATCAACATCTTTCTTAATTTTATTGTTTATGAGCAGTTTAAAGAGCTTTTCTGGTACTCGGTTTCCATCGCTACTTTTCTGTCCCAGTCCTCTTTTTCTCTCAGAGAATCATATTTGGAATGTCTGCTGTGTTTTTCCTCCTTTTTTCCATTCTTGTATGTACGCTGCACAGTCAGTGAGCTCTACACCAGTTCATGGGTCTCATAATTTGTGTGAGTAAAGCTAACAGAGTTCTAGCTGTACATGTCAGGTCGTAAAGCAAAACACTGGTAATTAATAGAGCTGAGGCCTGCAAGAAAAGGGAGTTTGTAGCATCCAAAGGGAATTAACTTATCAGACATGTCTAACCTTGCATTTCTGAGAATGTCATCTGAGAGTAATGCTCATCTAAACTAGAATTTGAACAAAAGTTAACAATCAATCGAATTAAGTGGCACAGATACAAAGAGAAGATCTTATCCTTTGCAAAAGATATGAGAGTGTTGCCCTTGATTGTCTCTGAAAAGCTTTCAACATTCATAATGATAAGGACTTGTTAGGAACTCAGGATCTAGATCTCTGAATTCCTGTGTTATATTTGGCCTCCTTCTCTAAAATCTGTTGAAGTAAAGTACCATAAGGTTTTTACCTGAAGATACTAAAGACTTGGGAATAGTTTTGTGTTTGGCACCTATTTCCATGGCTTAGGTCTGTCTTTACCGAACGCTGACATGAACACACACAACAGTCTTAGACTTCATGGGCTTAGAAGAAAACAAGGTTATGTGAGATCTTTCAATAGAGACAAAGTCCTGACACTATGGATATGAGTTGCACCCTGTTTATGCTTTGGGATTTAGAGCTAAATAAAAACTACTTTCTGTCTCATATCTTTTCTAGAGGTAATGATAGGGGTTGTCTGTTTTGATGAACCACCATTATCAACCTGTTCAGTGTGGTGTGGTTGGTTGTGGGGTTTTTTATTAGAAAAGCTTTTTCTTCATATTAATTTTGATTATGGGTTCTCATATAGCTATAAAGTCTAATATTTACAAAGAATGCTTTTTCATACGCAGGACAGCAAACGTCAGATTGACTTAAGGGTTGTTCTTTACTGAATTTCCTTTGGGCTCTCCTTTAAGTGTGATAGATGTGAGTTGTTTCAAATGGTATTAGATCTTCATAAATCATATTCCACCTTTTTTCCTTGTCAAAAGCAACATGCTCCCACTTGTCAATGGGAAATTCCCACTTTTGAGTTAGACTTTACCCCTGAGAGAGAGAGAGAGAGATCACGCTTCTAACAAGAAAGAAGTGCAGGTATGGCTGCAATATGCAATGCAGGAGTGAACACGGAGTTTTAGAATAGACTTACCTTTTTGTGCTAAGTATGTGACTGTTATTTACATCTCTTTAAATCATCACTGCAAGAATGTTTGCCAATACCTTTGATTTATCATGGAATACCTCCAGGTCTTTTGTCTAGCTTCATCTTTTCGTTCAATCTCAAAATCTTGCTGAATTTGGAAAGCCTGCAGTTTATTTCGCTGTCTAGAAACACATGATATGACACATTTTTTGCCAAGTGGATGAATGTATTCATTGCAGACAGCAAGTACTGATCGGAAGTGATGCTATATAGTATAGTAGGTGCTGGAGGACCACACATCAGCATGATTTTCCTCTTATTGATGCTGTAGGTAAAAGAAGGCACTGTATGCATAACTTCAGGGGTTGATTTCTAAAGATCATTTCACAGTCCTTGTTGTGGGAGTGGATGGAACATAATTTCAGTATGTGAAAAGAAGAAGGTGCTTGAGAGAATCTCAATTTTTATGAGGAAAACTGTAAATCTGGAGAAAACCCCAGGGTATCACTACGTTGTACCAATGGCCTTAGAGCATTTGACCATCAAAGGACGAATGGAATGTTGGAAACATTTCACATCAGTGTTTGCATATTTGCTTCTTCTTGTAAACGTGCAGATATTAATGCCTTCCTATTTCAGAGGTTTTCTTAGGGAGGCTATGGCTTCCTAGTGATAGTAAAATTCTCTGATCACAAAATATACTAACATATATGAAAATGTTAGGTGAAGTTCAAGCACCTAAATTGTCAGGGGGCAGTTGTTTTTTATTTTTTTGGTGTGGCCATGATTTCTCTTATGCTTTATTAAAAAGAAAATAGTTTCAGAAGAAACATACACAGCGTGATGAGAGCTAAGGCATTATGCCTTTATATAAAATAATCCTCTATTTTCCAAATGAGGAAGATGGAGCTTTGTATCACATGTTGATTTACAAGTGCTTTGACTGTAGCCTGATCACCCCAGTAAATTTCACAGGAAAATTAATGGAAATGGGTAGATCAATTATTTATGAATAAAAAGCACATAACTTTATTCTTTAAAATGTAAATCTTGTTTATGTTTTTCCCCTTGAGATTGCAAAAAGTAGCATGTTGAGTCAAGTGGAAAAGATTACTCTTTCTTTATTTCCTGGAAAATTTTTTAGTAGTTATTAATTGGCAAAATCATAAGGACATTAGTGTCTAATTATTTGAGCTAAATAATGTTATAGAAACTGCAAAGTTCATTTGGCAACTGATTTTCATTCTTGCAGAACTGCAATAAATAACTTTACATGTAACGTTTTTAACAAGCAGAAGAGTTTTAAGTGTGGCTTTTTCATTTAAGTTTATGGGTATACAGTTTTACCTATGGGCATACAGTTCTAATGAACATGTCAATTAACTCTGGATGTCTGCAATGATTTCTTTTTTTAAAACATGTACAAATGGTCAACAAATGAAATACCAATTTAATAAATTAAAATGAAAATGCTCTGTAGACTTATCCAGCACTCATTAAATTTAGGATAATTCCTCTGTAGTCTTTGGAGAGTGTTCAGGATGATCGCTGTTTCTCAGATGACCATTTTGGTTAACAAAGAAATAAAACTGAGTTCAATGTTTAGACAGTTATTGCGAAGGGATTTTTAGCTACAAATGTCTGTGGCTGGGCTGGAAAAAAAGGAGGGATTTAAAAAGATTTTCTGATGTTTTTTCTCACCTAGTTGATGTCCTTAAGGGCTTGATATAAAACAGGATTTATGTAAAAAGTAGAGGCCAGAATTATAAATGTTAACAGCACCACTTAGTTGCCACTCAACGTGCTACCTATTCTTTTTTGCTTAACATCTTCCCATGTGGGGTTGTCTCTGGGCAAATGATCTAATTATATGACTTACATAAACACTATTATCTGGCTACCCTTAATATTAATAGCAATCTTTTAAAAGAAAAGGGCCAGTCTGTTCAGCTCTTCAAAAGAGAGGGTATGGATTCCACTTTTCAGCTGTTGCAGCTATCACCGAAGAGACAGAAATGTCCTAATGCAGCTCCTAGTAAAACATCCAATAGGTCAAATTCAAGATTTGTTCCTGTCTTCAGTAAAGTGACTTCTGGTAAGAGGAAGCTCTCACTTCTGAAGCTTTGTCTTCATTTTGAAGGGTCTCTGCTCTCTGGGGTTTCGTAGGATGCCTGTGTACCTAACAGGGATATGGGCTCATCCTAGAGGGCAGGAAACCTGAAGCTTTGGTGTTGCAGTGCTAAAAGTCTCCTATTAGATCTGGCTCTAGAAGCCAGCCGTAACTAAGATTATTAAATGTATTAAACTTGGTGAGCTTTTTAAACAAAGATGTATAGATAGGCTTAATGAAATGACTTCTTAGATAGGTTCCATAATGAAGGGTCTGAAAAGCTGAGTCTGCTTTGTAACGAATTATTCCAATTTTGCTTGTTAACAGAGGTATCTTTATTTAACTTTTCTCATTGACTAGTCACATTTACCATGAAAAATATTGATCGTTATCTAACAAGCCAGTCCCAAAGCTAAATAAATAGCATGGTTCAATTTGGCTTGTAGCTGCATTCACTTAGAATTGAATACACTTGAACGCAAATGTCTGATCTGAAAAGCAGCATGGCTCTGTGTGTTTGTTTAGAACCCAAAGCGAACAGTGAAAAAATAATAGCCAGTCATCTAATGGTTTTCTTAGCTCTGGTGGAGAAAGAAGGGCTATGATTATGTCCCCACTTACAGTGAATTGTAGTAATAAATCCTGCTTGATTGCTTTGCCATCATGTCTAATAGAGGGCTAGTTTTTTGTGACCATCGTAACGGATGTATTTTCTCTAGTTAGTTATAAAAATAAGACAATACAGGTTAGTTCAGGAGGAAATGTTTTGTGTGGAATGAACGCAGGCCTGCTTGTGGGAATATTCAGAAAAGGCTTTCAAAACTGGAATAATTCATGGTGAGAAGGTGGCAGAGCAGCTCCTTCACTTAATTAGTAGGTAAAAGCTCTATAGCAACAAGTTGTAATTTTGTATATTTGAGTTGACTGTGGTTTTTTTTCTTTCCTTTCCTGAGACCTTTCCATTGAATACTGTGTATCGTATATGTTCTTATCTCTGGGATACTGCTATCAGGTGCAAAATCCCTCAGTGTATTGCACAGAAAGACTTCAATATTTCTTAAACCAATTAGGATTTTGTTCTTGAGGCATTTCTGCTATATTCCAGGGAGCAGAGCAGTAACATACTGCTCAGTTTGACTCAAGTATTGTCTGGCACTAGCAGTTCAACTAGACTTCTTTTTCAGTCAAAATGTAAAGAAGTGCTTTTCTGTTCGATCAATAATTTTTTTTTTTTTAATATTTTTGCATTTATGCTGAGTTGGCTCCAATTTGCTTGATTAACATGACAACTTACAATTCATGAGAAGGTGAAAACAGGTTTGGCAACTAAACACTTCCTGTGAAGTGCACTTTGTGCTCTTCCTTTCCCTTGGTCTCATGCCTGGATATGCATTTTCCTTGAGAATGTCAGTGCTGTTGCGTGAACATGTAAGCTATGATTAAAGAGATACTTTCCGATCGTGTATCAGAGCCATGACAGGACCCCTCTGCTAAATGTTGCTGGGGTAACTGCCCTAGTTCACATAGGATGTTATTTACTCTCGGTACCCTGCACTTCTAGGTGGTAACTACCTCCCTAATAAAGATTGCAAAACAAATCATGTGCCTCACATATCACTCATAGGCCTGATATTCTAGTGCAAAATCACCTGTATCAGGACTTTAAGCTAATATGCCAGGCTTTGACTTGGGACTGCCAAATTGTGGACACTCTTCTGTTCAGCAGTCCTGCATAGATTTCATGGGCGACTGCTGTTTAAACCCCCAGAAATACCAGTCATATCAACTATCAGCAAAGTGAATAATACCACTTGATATGACCAGTTGATAGTAAGAAACATTATTGAAATTTTTAGTATGACTATAGAAAAGTAGGAAATAAATGCAAATGAAGTAGAAAATTATTAGATTCAAATTACAGATTTTTTTTTGAGAAAGGGGCTATTTGTTAATGCAGTGCAAAATAAAGGAAATTATTTGCTATAAATATTTGTTATAAATTATTCAGTGCAGTTCCCTCATTATAATTTGTGGACCCAAAGCTTGCTTTTAGTAAAATAAGTCCACTGTTTTCTTGGAAGAAAAATCAGACTTGGTGATCCAAAGTTCTGTTCTAACCGTGTCTTGTCATGTCATGAGGTAATGCTGAATCAGTCAGGAGTTTGAGGTTGAGGTTGTTGAACCTGCATGTTTGCCTTAGAATGTGCTCCCCCAAAAGACTGAAAGGTTTTTAAACTTAGAGTATCTTATTAGAGATGACACAAAATGATCAGCTCAGAATGCACAAGGAATGTGAACTGTTCTCCCCATAACTGCCGAGTCCTTCATTCCAGGTTTGAGTTCCGTAAACTTGGTGACTTTCTAAGTTGTGGCAAACTCTGCTTCACCCCCCCCCGGTCTTTAGTAAGATATTTCCATCACTTTTAAGGCTTGAATGCTACCTGCAGGCTTCCTGGCCCTGCTGTGACTGTCTCCTTTCATTTCTCTGCCAATCCTATGTGGAAGACTATGGCTTGATCTCGGTCAGGACAGTCTCCATGTCTTTCCAGGGAACTTGCCTGACCCAGTTGTGTTTAAAGAAATGTGACATACAAACTGAGAGCATGCAAAATCAATTAGAGTCCATGCTTTTAATTCTGCAATAATTTAACTTTTAGTATATCACCAAAAATATTGATGCTTTCTTTATCCTACTTGGAGTTAAAAATTAAAATTTCAGAAGAAATATCAGCTTGTCAGAAAGTATGTGGTATTTTGATACTTCTCAGCATGCCAACTTTCAGAAGGGGTCCTTGGATAGATCAAATGATTCCTTCTTTCTCAAAGAGATTTTGATAAAATAAAATTGCTGCCCTTCAGATCTTTTTCCAAAGTTGCTCCCTATTCTTTCTGTCTTCCTAACAAATTTTAATCTCTTTCAAGGTATTCATCCTGTTTGGTCTCCCCTAGGATACTGAAACATTCCCTCTCAATTTGATGTGAGGAAGCACCTAAATTACTAGCTATTGCAAGCCTGCCAAGTCTAATTTAATTTTTGTTCTGTTTAATTTATTAATTCCCGTGATGGAAACCATAATACAAAGAACCAGCTAGGGCTGCGGTTAAGTAATAGAGAACCAGAAGTGAAAGAAAAAACAGTATGAGCTATTCTTTTATTGTGACGAGACAAATCATTTCATCTATTTTCTGACATAAAAGAGAAGAAAGGAAAAGGAGAGTCTAACAAATAACACAAAGAGGAGAAAGAGCAGAATGGAGTGAAAATTTTCCGAATGTCAGAGGAAATGAAATAGTGAACTTTAAAGGAAGCAGCACCCATTTTGCTCGGTAGAGCCTTCTCAAAGTTGTCATGTTGGGAAAAAAGGAAAAGCTCAGAAAGGCATTTTAAACCTGTTTGTGTTAAAGTTTGGATATCTTAGACCTGTTGGCAGCAGGTGTCATCTTTTCTTAATATTCATTAATCATGTAGCCTCACAATGCATTTCAATTTATAAATTAAGAGGTACACAAGCCCTTCTCCGCTGCATTAAATAGATGAAATATATTACTGCCTTTGAGCTCGTAATGCCATAGCTGTAGCCTGAAAGTTATTTGCCTGCTACAGCTGATAGACATACGAGTTGCAAATAAGTTTTATTTTGATGAATATACAGATGAACAGAGTTCTTCCATATGTCCTCATATTTTACTGGATTGTAATGTACTTTCTTATATTATTCTGAAATACTAGGTCTCTTCTTCAAATCTCAAACAAATCAGTCAAATAGAAATATGTTTCATTTTCTCTCAACATCATTTTCCCCTTAGAGTAATGTGTATGGGCCTAATCCTGTTGGTTACTGAGGGATTCAGATCACACTAGGCTGGATCTTGAGGTGCTTAATCTTTGTTCAAGCCAGGGTCCACTGACTTCAGTACAAAACCTGCATGAGCCAGGCCTGAGGTAAAACTGAACTTCTGATCCTGTTTCACTGAAAAAGCAGTACAAAGTTTTTGTCATTCATCTCAGTGGGAGCTGAAGCAGGACTAAATTGTAACCTTAGAATTTTACCCATTAACATCAATGGGATGGGAAGGTGCAGCAACTTGCGATATCCGTTAGTAAAAAACAGAGCCAAAACCAGTAAGTCATTTCTCAGTGTGAAGTGCTGCATTTTACAAGGGCAAACTCCTCCTGGACCTGAGCTGCTGTAACTCACATGCTGAGAGATCTGTACATGATTAAGGATATCTCAAAAGATGAAAGGTTGAAGGATTAAATTCCTAATCCATTACCAGACGAGTTTTATTTATATACTTATGTCTCCATTTCATAACAGTCTGATAATGCATACTCTTAGGGGAAAAAAGTGGATGTAGACTTTGAAATATGTTCAGTTCTTGGCAATTCCTGTTGCTTTTTAACATGGGACACAGAGCATCTTCCTGAACCCTGAGTTTTGCATAGTTAGGTTTATATAACCTTCTGCGTGAGGCATACTCTGAGAGCTGCTGCAGTCATTCTGAGTATGGGGCTAGGTCCTATTTAGCCTTTTCTCCTACTAATTTGCATGGGAGTTTGGTAACATAAGGAACAGACTTCTTGTATAAGCCCAAAGACTTCAGTGAGAATAATAGATTAAAAGAGAGCTGGAGCAAACTGCGCTATCAGAGTAGGCATAAGAAGTTAACGACTGGTTTCGTGATGAGTTTATGCCAATCTAAGGTTGTGCTGCATATTTTTCTCTAGCTATGTGTTCTTGCTGCCTACAGGAGCGATTATGAGGTTACATGTTAAGTCAGGTTGGCTCGTTAAGACGTACGGACCCTGACCCTATTAAAATGTGATTAATTTTCATCCACTTTTCATCCATAGGCTTTCTCCTCTCATTGGACAAATACTTGTATTGTTAAGAGAGAGGTGTCAGAGACATGGTACATTTGGTCCGTTCTTTTTCTGCTACTTGAAAATGAACAAACATAAATGCAGCTTCCAATCCATCAGTTGAATTTTCACTGTTTGTTCCTTCCCTACAAATCTCAGCAGAATATATAGTGATCTTTAACTCTCCCCAAACACAAGCTTCTGAATACACATTTAATTTCCTCTCATCTTTCCTCAGCTGAATTTGTACAGTACTTGTATGTCCCTGGGCACACTGCATGGAAGTGCAGCGCAACTGTACATTGCATTCGTACTTACTATGGATCCAGTGATTGGCACTCTGGATATGGACATGAGATTATTATATAGACGTAGTCAAACTTGTTATAGCTTGGTTTATGCAGAAATGTAAGTCCAATTCTTCGGATCTGCTGAATATCCATGAAACAGCTCAGTAGGTACTGTCTATGGGCTGCTTAGTTTCACACTGGGATGCCAGGGCACAGCCAGAGATGTATTCAAGTACTGAAGAGGTGACGATTCAATGAAGCCTTGCGCATGCAATAACATTGCTTTCGTATATACCACCCTTCGTCCTGTAGGTTTATTCCCATGAGCAAAATTGCCTGTGTTCAAGTGGTTGCAAGATGTGAGTCTTTAAATGGCACAATTTTCTATGAGAGTATGCAGTTGTGATTAATGACTACTTAGAGATCTTTTATGGTTCTTCTAAAGATATCTATTAGGCAAGGTTAGATGTGCCTATCATTTCAGTGTAAAATATGAATTCTGAAATGCTAAAAGTCTCCTGAAAGTGTCTGGAACAGAAATACACATATTGCAAGAGGTAATGCAATAATAATAATAAAGAAAACTTTTGTTAAGCAGTTGTTTATTTTAAGCCCAGCAAATTAGGGATTTTGAGTATTTATTTTGAGAAAACTGAAACTGTGTTTAATTTTAAGTTACTTCAAATAGCCCTAAATCTCTCTGAGCTTCCTAGGCTGTGCTGCTTTTGAACCTTGAGACTGCTAAGCGTTTCTGCTGGTAGACTGTTGCAGGGCTGAATATATTTGAGTGCTTGAACTGCGAAGTGAGCTTTCCAGACAGGAGGCAAGCTTATGCTGGAATTAATAAAAATAATTGCAGTCCTATAGAAATTTCCATTGCACTGAAACAATGCTGATTTTCAGTTCTGATTTTGACATTGCTGAAATGACACTACTGCTAGCTAAAGTCGCTGTGCTATGCATAAGTCTTGCTCCTGAGCCACGTTGGCGTCTGGTTTTAACACATTTTCTTTACATGGTGTGATTGCACTATTTCAACAAGAGTAATACTTTTTTCCCACTCAGAACGAGTTACATGGTT
Source organism: Phaethon lepturus (assembly GCF_000687285.1). Classification (NCBI taxonomy): domain Eukaryota; kingdom Metazoa; phylum Chordata; class Aves; order Phaethontiformes; family Phaethontidae; genus Phaethon; species Phaethon lepturus. Next base: position 52,397 of record NW_010521252.1, on the reverse strand, counting down.
TCCCTGAATTAGAACTGGAAGTGACAGTGTCATCTCACAAGTTCACTTTGCTCGGTTATAATTAGGGGATTGTAAAGTAGGTGGTATTATTCTGTGTGTTAGATTAAGATTTCAGTAGAAAGAGTTGCAAAGCTGTTCAGTAAGGTGCAATACAGAGTGCATTTTATAATAAAATTCTGCTTATGATAGCTTTCATGACTATCTTTTGTAAACATTAATGATGTTTTAAAATGCATCTTCCAAACAGTTTTACAGAAACAGTAGAAATATTTTAGTCTATTTTTTTAAATTATCAAAACCACAGGTATAAGTAAGGTTTTTTGCGTTGTATCAAATGACAGTTTTTCTACCTTGTAAAATACACAAGCAATTGTTATCAAAACACATGATAGTTCAGTTAGCAGTGGTTACATTCAGAATTGTTACATTCCTTATTTGTGTACGGTATTCAGCCTCGAGGTGAATATTGAACAGAAACATGTGGGTTCTGATGATGAATTTTTATGATTCAGAAAACAATGTCAGAGTTATCTGTAAGGACACGACTCTTTACTGCAGCATGAGTGAAATCTATTCAGCTAGAGTACAAGTGACATCTGATTCTGTAATTCTTTTGCATCTCAAAAAGAAGCGGCCAAGGGTGGAACTGGTAAGGGTGCTAATTTATTCGTGGTGATGAAGGGGAAGTGAAAGCATAAATAGATACGAATGTGACGTTCCCTTGCAGTGCCAATTTGGCTTGATTAGAGGAATTTAAGGATCTCTGTGTATGTTCTGTTTGTATGTTTTTTTAAAATGAACCTTTTATTTTAAAACTGTTGTTTTATGTTGGTATATAGCCTTTCTAACAGCCTTTAAAAATACGGGGGTTTATTATTTACAGACAGTTTCTATAAATGGAAGAGTTGAGGCAACAAAGTAAACTGCTAAACCTCATTCATAACACTGTGAAGAAAAAATAATTAGCTCTTGGTTAGAAGACAGAAAAAGATTAATTAGTTTGTGAAGTCATGATTTTGGAGAACAAATTACCATGGAGAGTGAGTTTGCAACCATTCAGTTCAGGAAGACACAGCTTATATATTGTGCCTGTGAAACCTAGTAAATAAATGTGTCGCTTTAGGTATCTCAAAACATGCAGAGAACTCAGTGACCCATAGTCAGCACAGATATCATCTGTCTGCTGTGAAGTGATTCTGCTTTCAAAGGCACAATACAAGTCTAGTTAAGAGCTTAGGTTTGCATGAGAATTGTGTAAGGGCATGTGCAGAGGGTGGAGAACTTTGTTGCAGCTCATGGCTGGTGTAGCACAGACTTTTGCAATTAATTTCTTGATCAGGGCTAGGAATTTCTGCTGCTATATCAGAGCAAACAAAAGCAGTACTTACCCTTCACCAGAAAAATTAGAAAGTATCTGATGTAGCTTATTTCAGACTGACTGAATATTAAAAATGAAGTTAGATTTTTATACAAGATCTTTTATGAAATACTGCTTATCAGCAATAAAATAAACATAAACTAAAGGACTCCAGGAGTAAAGAATTATTCTAAGATGTAGAATTTCACCTAGGCCGTGCTATCCTGACTGGATGAGCTAATGTTATAATACAGCTAATCCAGGGCACAGGCTGAGCTGGGTTTATTGAACTCTAGATGGCTGGCATTTCTTTAGTCAGCTGGCTTCCTTTTTGACTAATTTGAAAAATTAGCTCTTTAGCTCAGTCTGCATTTAAAAGAAAAACACTAATTTTTTTCTTTTTTTTTTTTTTTTTTTTAAGTTTTTCACAATCATCTTCTTTTTGGGGAGGGAGGGAAGGAGATATTTCCTTCTACCTCCAAACACAGAGCTCCTTTGATAGCCACCTCTCAATTTAATTTTTCAAAATAGTATTGATTTTGTCTGTGTGCCAGGTTTCTTGCCAGTTATCACTTCAGATACTGATGTCCCTTGGTAGAGAACATGCAGTAATGTCAGGAACAGGAAGAGGCAAAGGCAGTAACAAAGGCATACTGAAACAAGGGGTTCCTTTGATAGGACCAGCTAAATACCTGAAATAAAAATCTAACATCTCTCCTCTTTATTTTTAACAAGTCCCTTGATAAATAATGGGGAAGCTTAAGAGTGAAATCTCCAAATGTCAGCTTGTCTGAAATAGCATCCTGAACACTTCATCACTTTTAAAAATAAAATAGTCCCTGCAGGATAAGCAAAAGAAAGCTCTCCATTGCCAGTGGTTTGCCCTCTAAGAAGTAAAGAGCTGACCCAATTAAAGATAGGTATACATTATACAGTTTGCTAATTTAGTCCATTAATGGCAGTGTGTGGCAATCATCTGTCACTGAAGGAGGGGTATTCTCTAATAAGCACGTCTTGAATCTTCAGATGTTGGCATTGCACCTCTTTTCAGATATGGAAGCTCTTCACTTCCTTCTTGATCAAGGTGGCTATAGTGTGCTCAGTTTAAAGAGAGAGACTGTCAGACAGGACTAGTAAAAAAGACCATGGTAATACAGGGATTAAAAGCACTAAAATATTGCATTGGTCATTCCCATGACAAAGAGAGAGGCATGAGAACATCAGATTCTTTGAAAACTTTTTTGTGGCCATCTCTCAAAAAGATGGATAAACCCAAAGAAAAGAGCAACAGAAGTAGTAGGGATTAATTTTTTGTACTGTACATAGATCAGTCTTTTGAGTAATATTTGTCACAAAGCAATATAAAAGTCCTTCCTGGCCCTTCATCTGGTTTCCTGTACGACTGCAGCACCCAGATGGTGGGCTGGCCCAGCTAGAGCCTGACTAGAAAATAGGCACTTTTTTGTCATTTATTACATCCACAGCGCAAACAGAAGCACGGCTAACTCAGCTCTATGTATATCTATTCATGTAGACGCAGTCAAAGTCCTGTTTTCAAAATGGATTTAGTCTTCTAAATCCCTTAACTTTAAATAAGGCTCATTTCCCCAAGTATAAATGTCACCTTTGCTGGTTAGATTTGCACTCCTAAGTCACTTGAAGTACTTAGTTCTAGTGTCTGTAAATTTGGCACTACTGATGTGTATTTTAGCAGGAGAAATAATAAAAGCAAGTTTGCAGACATTTTTACGCTAAGGCTTCCCCCCCTGCCATGTACTACCAGGGTTTTATAGAAATTATCTTCATAATAATCTGCCTTTGCAACCTAAAGGAATTAACCCAAGGGATGAGAATTTAGACCAGAATCCAGAAAATTAGTCCCTTTGTGGATTTTGTGATGGTTGCACATCTGTAAGAAATCTGGATGAGACAATCACGTAATATTAAATAGACTCTGTATTTGGTAATAGCAGTCAGAAGGTAATTACTTTCTTTGACGCGTCCAGCTTGAAGGAAGCTTTGATACTTGATGTGTCATGTCATTTATTAAGGTGATAAAGCTGATGTTAGTAACTGGCGAAGTCCTGTTTGAAGTTCTATGCTGGTTTAAGGTATCAGCCAACAGTTAAACGGATGTGCTGCTTTCCTCTTTCACTGCATGTGAGCTTACATACAAAAAGATTAGCCTGGATATGTCTGAAGCTTCTTTCCACTAACGTAAGTGACTAGATGTATTCTACTATCTTGTACAGCATCCCATCTTATGCTGACTATTCTCTTTACTATAGTAGGGACTAGTAATCCAAAATGGTGTATGTATTTAGTATATTGAAGTTGACTTAATACCAGTTTTCGCACTGGAGTAATTTTCATTTCCAATAGGGAAGTAGTCCCCAAGCTAGTAAACACCTGAATATGTGATTAAATGCATTTGTGTGTTTTCCGGATGGCTTTAGTGGGGCTGCTTTTATTTTATAGCTCTGTAAGCATATCTTCGTAAGCTACCTCTGCTGTTCAGTGATTTCATAACCTGTGTATGTGTGTGCATATGTAAACTGTTTACAGACACCTTGAATTTTACGTCGTGAATCTTCTGTGAGAAACACACATCACTAAAATTCCATGAAGTTAAAATATAGGCATATAGGTATACTAACATAGTATATGTTGCTTTCTCCTGAATATTGTTGTTTAGCTTCAGTTTCATTAGTCAAGCACAGCTGATACCTTGGGCTGGATGTGAAAATGTGCATCTCTGCCATTTATATTGGAAAGTAAAGAGAATAGGAAGAGAGAAAGATGTGCTTAAGAATTTATATTGCTAGTAATAAAAAAAGATGGAATGCTTCAGTGGTTTCCTCCTCCTTTTTCAGGTGGTTTCAAGGCAATGGTCAGGTGGGTAAACACTTAGCAAAGACCAGCAGCAAAATGAGTCCTCCTTCATTGGGAGATAATTAAAAGAAAGGAAGCAACTAGTGATAGAGTGTGTCTGTCTAATTTAGTTCTCTAGAGGTAACCAGTCACTAGCACATGGCAGTTTAACGGTCCATGTTCAGCTATGCCCAATGCACAGTGTATTGCCTAAATTTACTAGGCACCTTTGGTTTGGCCTGGAAGCTCCTGAGGTATTGTGCACGCACCCACACCAGACCCATTCTGAGTAATTTAGTCTTTGAATCCCTTTGGGGATGTCCTGTCATCTGAGAGAAGCACATAATGGAGTCTGATGTTCTAGTTTCTGTTCCCAGGATTGTTAATGGGTTGTACATCAATGAATTACAAGAGGAGGGACCACAAGATGGGGTGGCCTCTTCCTGCCTAGTCCTGGTGGACTCCTTCTGCTTGTTCCCTTTTGGCACTATGAGTCTGATATTCCTTTGGATTCAGTGTTACAACTTGAATAGGAGTTTTAAGTAAACAGGCTGCTGTACCTGCAGTCCCAGAAAATCTTGCAGTCCAATTGTTAGGATATTCTTGGGAAGGTAAGCAATAAGGATTTGAAGCCCCTTGGGCTGTGAGGAAGGATTTGAATTAAGGTCACTAACTTCTTTTGTGAATCCTCCAGTTATGAGCCTATGATAGAAAAAGTGCCATTGCTATAATTTCGTTCAGTGTCTAGGTAGGAGGGTAAGTTCTGGAAATGGGTGAGCGCATGTGCCTTAGTGTGGCTCAAGGATACGCTGTTCTCAGCATACAGAGTCTTCCATGTCTCGCCCTGGGGTTATAACCCAGGAGGATATAATTTTGGTCTTTGGATTCTAAATCCTGGGATCAATAAACTAACATCCAGAGATTACAAGTTCTCTTGTACTGAGAACTATGGCTTTTTTCTTCTTTCTTATTTTTTTTGTCACTAGCTTGTTTCAATAGTTAGTAAAAGGGCCTTGTAGTAGAGAGTTGTGGATTAAAGACACTGGTCTTTTCAAAAGAATTATTGGCTAATGTATTTATAAACTCATTAGAGGAATGAAATTTGAAATCGGGAGAACATGCTTGACAGAAGGGCTCTGTTGTTAGAAAGGGTTTGATTTTTGTGAGGCAAAGAAGAAGTTTTAAGTAAGGGAAGATTCTTAGAGCAAACTGAGAGCTGTGAGGATGATTATCATCTCACTGGGGCTTCATGAAGATGACAATTACGGGAAGACATCTGTTAAAAGCATGCACCAGAGACCCTTGTGATCAAGGAACAGAAGTTCTGTGCTAGGAAGGTAAGGAACAACACTGACTAAAATAAATAGCAGGACAGATGTGCCTGAGAGAACCATGTGAGAAATTATTTTTTTTAATCTGTCAATTCTTATTTGATATGTTCTAGAAATTCTGGTGAAAGTTAACTATGTAAAACAGCCAAGTAAGGTCACTTCATAGGCAGCTTGAGTTTAACTATGATTCCGCCAGGAAGAAATAACTAGGATAAAGTTGTCCAAGACGCAGGTTGGATCAAAGTGGCTTGTTGAAATGTAGGTATGCAAGCAAGTAAGGTGGGAAAATCATTTAAAATCTAGACCGTGGGGAGGGCAAGGGACCACAAATGAGTATTGGTACCACATATAAAGGACACCAGTCACTGTAAAAAGGAAACAGAGAGTGGGATCCACTTGCCTATTCTAAAGCCTTTAGTAGGTCCAGCTGGCCCCCAGCTCCTTCTCCAGAAGGGCACAGATAACTAGCTAATCCGGCTTTGGCTTCTCTTAGTGTATGCAGGTTGGCAACTTTGCATCTGACTCCTGTTATCTCCATACTTGACCTGTACTCGTTATCTGTACTTGAGCTGTAATATAAAATATCAAACAATTATTCTCAAAGGATGAAAGAAAAATGGCAGAGAAGCGCCAGAGGTTAGACTATATTAAGTCACATTTTTATCATTTGCACTGCCTTCATCCAGTCACCTTAGTATTTTACATCTTGTGTATTTAGTTTCATAAATTTTATTCTCTTGTTATTTTTAATAGAAAGCCAAAGTGGAGAAGGTAGCTATACATGTTTTTGTTTGTTTAACCTGGCAAAGATGTTTAATTTGTTTTACATGATAAATATATGACAAATAAGAACTACAATCATATTATATTATTTTTCCTGCTCTTTTTACAGAATAATGTCATACACTATTCTAGGTCAGCACTATCAGCTCTTATTCTGGAATCACTGGTGTCTGCAACACAAATCCTTTCAACCATTTTATAAGCTTACTACAATGTGTTTATTGTTAGGTAAAAATTAACCTACAGAATTCCCATAAACATTGAAAGAAATTTTGCATTCAAGAAAGTAGGAGCCTAGAGCCTTGATACATTGTGTCTTCTGTACCGCTACTTCAAAATATTAATGAAGTATCACTGTTGTTTTGCAATTTCATAACTGATTTGGAGCATGCGTATGCTTCCTCCCCCTGTTTTGTAGTAAAAACAGCAGTGGTATATTAGGACTGAAAGTTTGAGAGCTTCTATAGGACATTTAAAATGAAATTATGAAATTGCTGTTCTCTAATATATCAGATTTATTCACTCTTCCTTTTCACTTGAGAGGTAGATGGAGAAGGTTCTCTTTCATGGCAGAATTTCTCAGGTGAGCTCGATGGCCTCTCCGTGATGGTACACTCTGCGTAAGTCTTCAAACATTGCTGTACGTACAGTGCTTCAACAAACAATTCAGTTATTTCTTGCATCACTTAATACCCCATCTGCTTAGTTTGCTCTTTGACTCTTCTGCCTTTGACTTTAAAAAGGAGAGCAGATAGATACTTCAATGGAAATTTTTAAATCCCAGGAGACTGAAATTGTTTTCTTTGATTGGAATTCCTGTATAACTTCTGTAGGGAATACGCACTGACCATGGAGACTTACCCTCTTCAACAGTGTGCCAATCAACGTTTACTCTCCCAACAACATTACTATTTTATGTCCGATTCCATTTCAGTAACAACATACTATTCTTCAATTAGTCCAGCTTTGATTTAACTCTTTCCAGGTGTTAGTTCTCCTATCTCATCTCTTCCTTTGTGACACCTGCATACCAGAGAAACTTAGAGATTTTTAACCACAATTTTGTTGTTCAACAACCGCTACAGCATGAGATAGTTGTTCTCTTAGACCTCAACAAGAATATTCTTGGAGGGCTGCGTTTTGTAGCCATAGTTTTACTGGAGAGGAAGAGGTGTTACTGCGTTTTTTTAATGAGGAAATGACATTTCAGCATGCTCAGTTTAATTCCCTATTGGTTTGATAGCAGTGGAGTGATCCACTCTTGCACTTGCCATCAGCAAATCCATGAAGTTGCTAATTAAGAAAAGATTTACAGGTAGGAGTAGCATCTTTAATTAGACTAAGTGTAGTTGGAAAAAAACAGATACGCTCTCAGGCACATAAGTAGTTCTTTAGGTCTGAAAAAGAAGCAGGAAACTTCAAAGCAAAATTCAAGTTGGAAGCAATTGCTCTGACTTAATTAAAGAATGACCTACAAAATACTTTTGAAAGATAAGTCTGGAAACTCAAATTCATCACTTGGTAAATACCAAAAACTATGGATTCTACTGGTGATACTGTTTTTCTGCTCCATTATAACCTGCAAGTCCTGTTCTACCCCCAGCCCCACCATTAATGTCACAGTGTTCCAGAAGTTATTAATCACATGTAGCTCTTTCCCCTGGAAGGCAACGTCTTCCTTAATGAGTCTCTTTGACTCCCCAGGTATACCTTCCTCTTCTCCTGGATAGTTTAATACATATCTAACAAAATCCCAAGCAATCGTTCTTAATGTCTTAATTACAGTTCATTTTACAATTTTCTACTTTTGTTTCTGATCTGAAAAAGTACTTGTGTGCCAGTAAATTTGTCTGCTTTTTCCAAACCTGCTGCTCTAATAAAAGAATCATCTCAATATAAAAATCTAGTTCTGACTGTATTTTTGGACCATATACCTATAAGGACGCTTACTCCCTACCCCCAGCAAAAACAGATTAAGGAAATATAAAGTTAATTTTTTTTCATATTCTTTACATTATTTTGTGCTGCTTCTTTATTTAGTAAAGTGCTGCTCGGTGATAAGCATTACTGTACGCATTAAATGTTCCTGCACTCTGAAATGTAGTATGATGAATCAAAGCACATTTCAAGGGTAAAATAAAGGTTTCAGTTTTACAGTATTACTGCATAAATCAATATACCTGTAAATGACAGGCTCGATATACTGAGGTCTTTTCCTTATTTGTGATATTCAGTTTCTTTCTGTCATGAAGTGATGGAAAAAGAGAGGCAGAATCATAATCCTGTTCATTATGATGAGACATCTGACAACCTTGTGCGTCTACAAGTAGCTTTCAAAATCCTGAGAAATTTTTTCTCATTTCTTTGCATAAACTGTTTTGATATGGGGTAGAGAGCTCCTGATTTGTGTAAATGAGCATAGTACAAGCCCATACTGCAAAATGGATATAGCAGAGGAAAACCCATCCCAACATTGTTTTACAGGGAAGAGTACACTGAGCTGAAATCACATGAATCAAATCAAAGTATTATTTCCAATATGAATGTGAAGTGAAGGTGCCTGTTACGTTATGAACATGAAATTTCTCCAGATTAAAAAAAAAGAAGCAGCCAAGACCTTGTAAGGGCTGTGAGGAATGTAAGGCTTTTTATTTTAATGCATTTTTTATACCTGAAAACACCCATTTAAAGAAAGAAAAACAGTTTTCCTAAATTGTTTACCTGCAACAGCTGGAAAACAATACTGTGAATTTAGAGTGTGATTTTTTTGACAGTGTTATTAACTAACTTTCAAAGAACAAGTCCATTAACCTATTTAGAATGAGACTCTCCTACATTCATCCCAAGTGCATTTGGTTCCGTTTTTCAGCATCAGTCACATAAATGATACAATAGCTACACTTATTGTGAATAAAATTTACCATCAAATCTTGAAGTATTATGTATCAGGCCACAATTTATTCTTGCAAAAGAACCTCATGTTTTCTCAGATTACTTAGTTCTGGCTTATGCCTCCTCTATCAAAATCATTGTTGCATAGTCTAAGTGAATCAACTAAATTTAATACCAGTTTGGGAAATAGGTATTTGGACTAGTCCATCTAGCAGTCAGCCAAAGTGATAAGTCATTGTTTGGGGTTATTTTTACCACTAACCTTTGGTAAGAATAGTAAGGAAAAAAAGTATATTGCCAAATACTTAAGACATATATTCTTTTGTGTGTGTGTGTGTGTGTGTGTGTGTATTTGAAACGTATAACCTTAAGTTCTTATTGTTTTCAGATAGATTAGAAATAAAAATAAGATAAAAATAATTAAATAATTTGTCACATAATCTACAAAATTTCAGTTGAATTATTTTTGATCTGCAGCATGCTACAAAATAGAAAAAAGTATAATAGTGTGCATATACATACATATTGCGCTGTGAAAGTACAAGGTTACATGCCTACAAGAGAGCAAGTTTTTCAGCCAACAATTTCTGTACATTATTTGTACAATGAAAATATGTGCAGGTCATCAGCAGTCACTACAAAAGTGTAAAAAGTTGAAATAAATAATGAATTAAAAACCCCAACTGGCTGATCTTTAAAACCTCTGATACAGCATACATAAAGTCCAGCAGTCTGCCTGTCTCTCGTCTCCTCCCAAGCTCCCCGAATGCTACTTTCTGGCACAACATTCTTACCAAGGTAAAAAATTCTATTAATAATGAATGTCTCCTTACTTTCAAAAATCTAGGGGAATATTTCTCTGTAATTCTTTGTCAAAAGTAATAACTGTCTAGGAATTGGAAGCAGAGGAGAAAATAGCTTGTGGTGCTGTGAACATTTTGATGCTTGCTCGATTCTCTAATCGTGATTCAGTGCCTAAGGTCCACTATGAAAATACGTTCTTTGACCAATATCTAAAGGGGGAAAATCAATTGGTTTAAGGTTTTTATGAAATTAATGTTCTTAACCAAAACCTAAACAAAATGATAATTCAAACATAGCTACTTAGCTTCCAGGGATTTTTTGAACAATTCTGTGTCCTGGGATTATTGCCAGGCACAGAAAATAAGAAGCAGAGCACTTTTCATATGCAAATAGGAACATGTAGCCTATTCTTTTAATAGACAGTAAAAATAATTTCTAAAATACCACTTTAAAGCTAATATGTCGGTATTGAGACAAGGGTATGAAATAAGTATGCAGCATTCTGTACTTGTTTGGTTGGTTTTTTTTAAAGGAATTAGGGTGTCAGTTTGGGGCTACTGATAGATGCTGGATGAGCTATACTCTTTTTTCCCATATCCAAAGTTTTTCCTGACCCAAAGTTTCTGTGAAGATGAGCAACTGAGCTGAGCTGCTCTTTAATTCATGTTTATTTTCAGTAAAATGACCAGGATAAATATCTCACAGGTTTGACAGGCTTAACTTTTAATTTCTGTAAAACAGAATGAACCAATGCATATTCTTAGGGAAATTCAGTATAAAACCTTTTGTTTGTGTGCATTTTTGCATATATTTTGTGTGACATGTTGTTTGTAAAATTCAGACCCATGACAACTGTAAAGTTTTGGATTTTAATTTGCTTATATCATCTAAATTAATGTTAAAATGCCACAAAGGCTGCAAGTTTCTCAGGTACTAGAGAAACTGGCATATAAGCATTATTGGCAGGATGCTCAGATTTGGCCAGTGATACTGCTTTCAAATATACGCAGCTGGTCCTTCCACCAGCATTGTCCTCCTGTTAATGACAAGCCATGTGAGTGCCTCCCCAGCATGCTGGTAAGCAGTTATTTCAGCTGCAGTGATTTCTCTACGTGTACTCATGAGCATTGTGTTGGCATCCCGTCTTTCCATACACTCACTCTGCTGACTTCTGTGGGATGAAAAGTCCAAGGGAATACTGGTTGCAGTGCTAGGACTTCCTTCTGAAGAAGTATCATGCTGCCCTCCATCACACTGATCACATGTATATTTATTTGTGAGAGGAACTGTTTGTTTGTAAGAGGAACTATGTGACAGGGGCTGTGTCTGTTTGCTGAAGAAAATTTAATAATGTGTTTTGTTTTCTATATTATTTATGCAGTTGATGAGGTTATTTTTTTCCTGATATGAAAGAAAATAAGATTTTTTTTATTTTTATCACTGCTTCCCCCAAAATACGGCTTTTCAATCACACCGTATGTGGTTCCTTGACTGGTTGGCCACTTTTTGTATATGACATAGGCTTGGAAGTATCAAAGTATCCAGTTCTGAATACAGGTTTCTAGGTGGAGGAGAAAGATCCTATTAATATCCTAACTTATTAACCCCAAAGCTAATTAGTTTTCCTTTTCTTAAACGTCAGAAACTTTACATGGAGATTTGGAGACCAGGCTTCATTAGTTCTGCGGCTCACAGATATACTTGTTTACCTCTGGTAACAAGGGAAGGAACCTTCTTCAGGATTAGAAAACACACTCAGTAATTTGCAGATAAAAGAGGCAGGAAATTATTTGAACTAATGGCAAGAAAAGAATAATGTTTTTTGTCTCCATATCAGAGTACTGTTATGTTTAAAGTAATTCAAATTCAGTCAGTTTTGAAATTGGTAGGCTGGTCATGATACTGAGCATCTTTATACTAGTAGGCTAAGTAAATAATTAGAGCATAGAAATAATCAAGAGCCCAAGGAAATCTAAGTCTGGAGTTCAGAGGTAAATTTTTTTATGTCATTTAATATTAATGGAAAATCTATTCCAGCAAATTTAATCTAAAGGTCAGTCACATCAGAGAGTTAAATAGAAAAACAATCCAGATTTAGCCCTGCCTATCCTGATATATCAAATGTGTCATTTATATGGTACATGATCTAGAATGTTTGGAATTCCACTGAAAACTGTTATTTTTTTAATAACCACCTATGTATGAATAAGTTTGAAAAATATCTTACTAGTTAATGATGTCCAGTGTATCAACTTAATCTGAGTTTAGTTTTGTTCTGTTGCAGCCTATCTCCTCTAGCCGAAAGCATCACTTCATAGCCCCAGTTTCTCGTGTCAGTCACCATAATGTGAGTATCCTTTTTTGAGCCTTGAGGTTTTCAAGTTGTCCCTTTTTTAGATGCTTTTGGAGGCTTATATATACATCTCAGATAATGCAGAACAAACCTTGCTCAATCTTTTCAACTTGTAAGGAAGAATTATATTTCAGGTTCTTTATTCAGTAAATACCAAATTTTTCAAAAGATTACAATTACGTGCTTGTCAGCACACAGTATGTTTGATCCCATTCTTACCTAGCCCTTTTGAGTTGTTTACTGGGCAAAAGGGATCTGAAGTGCTTCCAGAAGCATGAGAACACATTAAATTTGCATAGGCCAGATAAAATTATCATACAAGATACAAAGTATCTTAGGAAAAACCCAAAGCAGATATATATTTGAGATGAAGAAGAAATTGAGTTTATTCAAGGATACTTGAAAGCTTATCATTGAATTCTTTTTGAACCTTAAGGTGTAAAAAATTACTGGTGGATTTAGGTTGAAGCATAATCCGAATATTAATTCAAAAGACTTGCTGTAATTCCCACTGAAACTGCTTACCAGCCATTCTCTGGCTTCTCACTTAAGAAACATTGTCATACCAAATAAAACACAGCTTGTACCTGCTGAGTGATGAGCATAATTCGGCGAACAGGGATATTGTCTCATTGGGCTTTGTACAGCAGCTGCCACACTGAGCTACCCGGAGAAATCATACAGGCATATTAAGCCTGACCATTCTCTGCGTGTGTGTGGAGGTCTGGGGGTATTCTTTCGTTTGGAGGTTTTTGTTTGTTTGTTGGGGTTTTTTTACAATTTTATTTCTGTTTTTCCTCTCTTTTCAGCATGCTTATTACTGCAGTGAGGGGTTTTTTATACTTGATGTTTATTGCTTTCATTGTTACAGTGACACTGAGGTAGATACTACCTTATGTATGTGTGTATGTGAATAGACTAATTTGTCTGCCTACATTTGGGCTCTATGTACTTACCATTATAAGATGTTTTTTACTTCATTTTTTCATAGGATTGAAAGACTAGCACTTCTGAAAAGTTTCTTAGTGTAATTTCTCAGCCGTGTGTTAAGATGGACTTTATGACTACTGATAGCTTAGAACTTTAGCACAAAAATAGAAGTAGACCTATAGCTCAGAGAGATGAGGCAGTCTTTGTGTCTCAAATGTCATTTCCATCAAGTCATTCCTTGGTCTGAAATATTGTAATGTCTATAATTTTCCTGTCTTCCTTCTAGGAAATACTAAGATTACATTTTATTCTGTAAGAAGCATTTGTTGCACTAATTCATTATTGGGAGGAGATATAAACCTTTTCAGAATGTGAAAAAAAGTTTATTTTGCTCCCATAGACAATAGTACATACTTCAGCAAATGTGAATGTCTCACCATTCAGATATTCTTTAAGATATATGTTATCTGCATTGCTCCTCTGGCAGAGTGAAAAATGTTTAATATAGGCTTTTCAAGGCATGAAAACAGTTTGGAATTTGCTTTCCTGTGAAGGTGTCTTTGAAGAGAGCATTTAAGAAAACAGTGAAATACTTGATTTCTCCTGAAAGCTTTTCTACTTTTTCTTACCAGTGAAAATGAAAGTTTAAAGTTGTAACTTGTGTTTTCCTATTGGACATCTGTAACCAGGCGATCTGACAAAAAAAAAAAAAAAAAGAAAATGAAAAAAAAAGAGCTCTGAAGTCAGTTTTTAAGGATTCTTTCTAAGTTCCTACTGAACTTGTGTTTGGGGAATGCAGCACTTTGGTCAATAGCAGCTTTTGCAGGCTGCAGGCAAAGGACATTTTCATTCTCAGCAGTTCTGATTTTACCTAGACTTTTCCAAAGTGAGTACTACAGTAATCAGAGGCAGCTTGTTGGAATTGGTCTTGGATAATAATTTTAGTGTGTGCTTGAATATTTCATTTTGTTCTGATTTATGATGACTTTATTTACCTAGGCAATTTCAATAATTTTGGGCTTGTGTTTTTAATGACTCATTGTTAAATGGAATTCCTAACACAGAATAGAAAGGGAAAACTTACTTTGAGCTTTGTCATATATAAATATCCATTAGTTACTTGCAATGAAGTGTTGATCCAATATTTTGTTAGTGAAAAATAGGCTCTAGCAAGGTGTATTTTGTGGATTGAACTCTTACATTTTAGAGTGCTTAAATTTATAGAAATTGTCATAATTAATATGCTGTTATTTTGATAGTATTGGCCTATGCTTGGCCTGTAAAATTTGGAAAATGTGACATTCATTCTTTGTTTACTTGAAAATTGTTCTCTGGTAACATCTTAGGACTTACACTGATAATCCTAATCATCTGCAGTTAATAGAGTATTAATTTTCTGTTCTTATTTACCTTAATCTCTATTTTTTGTATTAACCACATTCATGGGGTTTCCCCCCCGCACCTTGCAAATACATTTGTTTCCACATTACCAAGTGATTCTTGTTCCCATGTCTGCATATAAAGATGAAGCATAATTAAAGGACATAAACCACCAAATTTTAGGAGTTATTTTTGTAATCATCTCTACTTTCACAGAGATGACCTCATTTTTCATGATAAAATGGTCATCTGTTGTCTTGTTCATATTATCAAAGATCATTGAACAGTATTACAACTGTGAAATAATACAGCACTGATTCTATCCTTTTAGAGTCATCTGGGGTATTTGCTTTTTCTAATCCCATAATCCTATCCCATATTTGCAAATATAGGGTATTATATCATATCATCAAATGGTGCTTGAACATTTATTAAATTAGTGTATTTAAAACATAATTTAATTACATTATGTTTTGTGATCTAAATAATGTCCTATTCCACTTTTTTGCTCTCTGAAAGGTTAATCTTACAGCCTTCATGCCTCTGAACAGTCATATGCACTATTAGTAGCTCATGAAATGCACGACAGGGACCACGGTGAGTGGACCTGGGATGAAATGGTGGCTCTGTTGACATCAGTAGAAGTTATGTCACTGTATTTACTGGGTCTAGAATTTCATCTAATGTGCTGTAAGAGTTTGTTCTTGAAAAAAAACATCGAGTCAAAACATATATGTTGAGTTTCTTTGGGTTTGTTTCATAAGGCAGGGTGTTGTGGATGTTTTGCTCATTCCTGAACATTCACAAATCAGGGAATCCAAACTCATGTTCTTTGATAGAGATTATGACTTCCCTAAGTTTTCCCACATTTTGTTGCATTCACAGTTTCTCAAAACTTCTACATGTCTGTTGTTACAGAAAGCACCTGGAGTGTCATTGTCATTTTGCACCTGCTTCTATCTGTATCAGGAAAACTGGGACCTGCAGTTGCCACAGGTGTGCATCACAGATAGTATTGATGGAAATTATAGTGTAGGCAGGGCTTGAGTCTGAAAGTATTTGAAACAAGAGTGCTAATGGAATCACAAGTTATTTCACTGGATATAAAATTCTGCATCTTATTTTTAACACTGTTTAAATGCTCACAGTTTTGGTTATCTTTACTGGAAACGTCTTACTAATGTGGCTATTTAGTGAGGTTGGATGCAGTTGTCTGCTTCCGATCTCGCATTAACTTCAAACATAGCAATCAGTTGCATAGCAATAAGTTTTTTATTTGGGGGCACAAAAAATTTCTGCAATTATTATTTTGCTCAAGAATTGAGAATTACCTTAAATATGAATGATTGTTTTATGTCCCAATAAAGGGATGGTGGTGAGTAGAGGTGTAACTGGTCACTATGAGTGATAGGTCTCTTCTCCATCCTGTGTCGGTAGGTGTGTGGAGTAACAGTGAGATACAGCTATTAAATCATGTATATTTTTAGTAGGCAATCTAGATTTCTTCCCAGTACAGTTATTATATATATGTATTAAAAAAGGACCTGTTGGGGTTTTTATCGCAGAGAATAGTGAATGCTTTGGTACTTGTTTTCTCCTGGATCAGTATGGGAATTCAAAATAACAAAAGCTTATTAGTAAATGCCAGGTTTCAAAGACCTTTTATAGAAAATTGAAACACTGGATCTGACTCTAAAATGTTCTATTTAAATGCCTTTCTGCCAGTGGTTTAGTCTAAATTGCATAATAATTACACATTTAATAACGTTTACTATTTTATGAAGTTCAAAACCATAAAGCTAGATGTTGGCATTCACAAAGATGGAGGATGAAGAAAAACTGCTCTTTTTCATAGACTGACAGATACATGCATTCAGCAGGACTGCTGCACATCTGACTGTGCCCGTGTTACCTTGCCATTGTACTTACATTTCATGAGCTTAACAGGGCAGTTCTGCAATATCCCCCTCTCACAGTAACCTCTGCTTCAGATGTGGCTGGTAAACCTCATCTGTGCTATAGGCAGTGCTATCTACTGGGACCTTTAAAAGAGTAGTCTATTAACTACTACCTTATCTCTTCTTCTCTTCCTATCTCTCTGGTCATTTCCCATCATGTACGCCTATGTGCACCTGCCCCTCTTATGTGACCCCACTTTGTAGGGGGCTGGGAAGGGTATTCTGAGGATTTTTTCATTCCTAACCTCATTCATTATAACACTGAGGGAATCAAACCTTGATATATCTTCTCATCTACTCTTGCTAGAGGAAAGGAGAAAAGGTCAAACTTGCAAATGGCAGAACTGGTGTGAGATGCACAGTTCCCGAAAGAGTGGCACTGATTGGGCTCTTCATGTTGATAATGTTTATACTGATAGGCTGATGCTTTTACATATTTGTGTGTGTGTGAAATGTACATTTCCATTAGAGACATTTCCTGTTGGGTAATACTTTGGAAGTATTTTCGAGCTCAAAGAAAAAGATCCCTGATTTTCAGGGCTCTAACACCTGTCGAAATCAAACATGTTTAGAAGTCTACCACTTGAATCTGCTGCTTGAATTTGTTCCACACCAGCTGTCTGAGCACACAGACTTGTCTGTATCTTCCCCAGCGCTGTGGCATAGCTTCTCCACTTCTGATTTCCTCACCTGCCACTTTCCAAATGGAAGGAAACCCTCCTGAGCCTTTGTTCCGTCTCACCCCCTCAAGGTTCCTGTTCCATGTGAAGGGAAGTACAAATGTATGTTAGGCACAGTGTGCTGTCAAGTGTACTGGTAAGGAAACAACAAGAAGAAAGGATTTTCAGTCAAGTTTCACATTTGTTACTGGTAACTACATGAAGTTAAGAGAGTTGCAAATTAATGTGGGGTTTGGGGCAATTTCATACATGTTTCTTTAAACCTATATGTTATTTTAAAGTATTTGAAAGGAAAGAATGATGGGTTGGGATTTTTTCATGGCCAAACACATGAAAACTGGTTAAATAGTAAGTGGAAAATTCACTTTTTTTTTTTTTAAAGCAAGATAGTTCTCTATAAGATGTTATCTTACTGAAATGGAAAGTTCATTCAATAGCAGTTTTCTCAGCCCCTTAGGATGATTCGGAGGCAGAAGGTCATGTAAGAACTGTGGTGATGTTTGGCACCAAGGGAAAAAGGCTTAGCTTCCTACTGACCAAACTAGAGAGAGCAGTCATGAAATTGAGAGGTGGCAGTGGGGGAACCTGCAACACCAACAGACCTTTCAAAAGATTAGCCTTGGAATTTGGGATGCTTTCGTCCAGCTAGAAATTTTTGGACCAGCCACTCCCTTTGTTGTAGTTGAATTAGGATTACTGCTACTCTACTACCAAGAAATTGTGGTTTTATTGAAATTAGTGGTGAAGTTCCTATGTATCCCAGTTGAGACAGGATTTTACCCATTTTGGGTTAAGAAAAATATCTTTAAATTATCTAGTGCCTTCAGTTATACATTATGTTGCACAACTGACAGTTTCTTATAATTGATCCATGGGTAGTTTTCTAGATCAGAGGTTCTGTGAAAAGCCTTTCTCTGCAGAGGTGGTTGAAGCAGGTCAAATTGCTTCACTTAGTCTTGTTTTCTTCATGTATTTCAGCAACTAGTACATATTGACAGACTTAATTGCGATTGCTTCAAAAGCTAGAGGCTACTTATTTTGCCAAAGATTTTCCATATAAACATGACATTAATAATGTGGATTTTAATTAAGTTGCAGATAGCGGTTTAGGAGGCTATTTGCAGAAACTGCCAAGAAGAAAACAATAATGGTTGAGCTGACAGAAACCGAATTTGTGAAAAGAATGAAATGTTTACCACTGTGTTTTATTTAACACAAATAATAGCAGTGACGAGCATTTCAGACTTTGGTAATAGCAATGTGTCAATGAAGCATGTGGAGGAAGTCTTCCAAAAGCAGAACTTGCAGCCTTGGTTAATTCTTTTTGGTCGCCAAAGATAATGAGTGGCAGATCCCAGACCCATCCTGGGGAAAATTTCTTTTTATGCATGAAGTGGGACTTCAGTCCTGCTTCTTCATATGTGGCTAGTGATTTTCCTGTCTTGTGAATGTGCACAGTCATAGTAGTCTTGATGTAACAATTAATTTAATTTCCTAATTATATCTAGCTTGTGATTACACTAAACAGTACTTGCCAGTGCACTGCTAGTATACTACCCTATCTACCACAAAAGGATGGCTGGGCTGATTACATTGTGATTTTTATTTTCACTACAGTAAAACACATGATGTTTGTAATGCTGTAGATCTCTCTGGTCTCATTGTAATAAACTGTATTTGTGGGTTTTGGCCTTCCATGTAAGTTCTAAGTTGATTATCTGTGTTGGAAATGTTTTAAGGAGACATATGGACCTTTCTGATTTAAAAATCTATTGCAAGATTGCCAGTTTGCAGTTCACCTCTCCAGGGACAGGCAGTAGTTAAAGCATACAATGTGAAGGCTTAATGAATGGTTCCAGAACTAATCACTCTTCACTTTAGGTGGATAGAAGAAAAAATTACACCTATATGCCTTTGTTACTTTGCAGTATCCTTCAGGCTCTGGATCAGAGTCCTGCCAGGGTTTGAAGCTCCTTTACTTAAATGTTTCTCCTTAAAATTATGGCTGCCTCAGTCTAATCAGGTTCCTTGAGTTTAGTCTCAGCTGAAAAATCAACAGAAAAACAAAAGAAAAAACCACTGCATTTAGAAGTCATTACATTTATATTTTTAAAGCCTTTTTCAACCTGCTTTAGGATTTGGACCTCACAAAATATGTGTACTGCTGTTAGAGCACACCCACGGTCTTTCTTATTTGAGGTGATTACAAGGTTTTTC
>NW_010521252.1:0-32810 GCF_000687285.1 Phaethon lepturus | reverse complement strand
CTTCTTTTATTCTCCTCCCTTTCTTTTTCCTTTTTTTTCCCCCCTTTCTTTTTTTCTTTTTTTTTTCCCTTTATTTATGGGAGATAAAGCTACATATGGAGGAGGGGGTGGGGGTTATCTCTACACTTCTTGAGGACTTGAAAAGCAGTTAGGAAAGAATGGTCAAGGACTTGGAATGTCTGCTGGTTTTTTTAGCATGACATTCTGTTGAAGACTCATTTGAGTAATAAAGACTAAATGAGTAATTAAATATGTGCAAAGGTTTGAAGATCTTTCGTGTGTTCATTAAGCTTCTTCTGTCTTTCAACAGCGATTGTGTATGCAATTGTATACATTACAAAATTTAAACAAAACATAATAGCCAAAGGCATGAACTAAAAATTAAAGAAATCCCCTATTTTTTTTCTTGGTGGAGTAATTAACATAATGAATTGACACTGGCAATTTTTCCATGCTGTACCCTAGTGAAATTGATAATGCTTTTTTTTTTTTTTAAAAAAATGGTATTCTCAAAGACTTTAGTATGGAAGGTCTAAATAACAAAATAGAGGGGCTAAACGTCTAAATTTAAAAAAAAAAATTAAACAGAAAAGGTAATTTATTTCCATCAGAAGACAATATTATCTATCCTTCAAGGCTGAGTGGATATAATTGCCCATCATATAAATCCCTTGACAAATAGTGCCCTTAGGCAGTGTGACACTAATAATTGTTCAATTACAGACTTTTAGCTTTTCAAATGGCCAGAGCCATTATTATGCACCTCGTTAATAGAAATAAAGGCATAGTTTAAGCACATAGGAAAAATATTATTCTTTTGAAGATGAATTCATCTTTACATTAGTGTCTTTTCTAATTACCTGTAATATTTTTAATAATCATGATTGAATTCCCATTAATAATAATTGCACTCTAAGCTGATTGTTTACTGAAAAAAGGAAGGAATTTGATATTCGACCATTCAAATTTCAAATAATATGTTAACAATATATTTACCTTTTTGAAAAATTATGTTCTTTCTGCCTATATAGCTTCAGTGTATTTTAAATGTTTCTAATAGATCAAATTTATTCTCTGATCCAATGTAATCATCAAATAGTTAACTATTATATTACCAATCTTTTGAACCTCGATTCTTGATTCTCAGTCATGCAATTTAAAGGTACTGAAAATAGGCTGAAATTGATGATCCAATAACTCCTGCAGGTTCGGAAAATTCTTGGAAGACACTGGCAGTTGTTGAAGGTGAAACAATGACAACTATTCTTTACAATGTTGTTCCTCTTCTAGTATAATGTAAAGGTGTGAGAGGGAAGAAAGCTAGAACTGTCTCGCTCTGAGAAAATTTGCTTGCAGAAACCAGGATGCTCAGTGTAATCCACATTGCCAACCACAGTCATATGGTAACTAAAATATTTCATTCCTTGCAAATACCCGTTCGTCCTATTTCACTCTGTTAATTATAATGTGTTACTGTGTTTAGATCACCATAAATATATAATATCTATTGTCAAATGAAAGAAAATGCCCTACTCCCAGAGAGTTTGGAGTCTGTTGATTTTATCTGTAAATACATACTGCTTGTCCTACTGTGTGCCTTTTGAGTTTTCCCATACACTTTATTAGCATCTAGTCACACGGCAAAAGAGCATTTTTTTATATGAATATACTAGACTCACAATGTTCTATTTGATGTTATCCCTACCGAAATAGGTATATCTGAGGGAAGACTGAGGAAGTTTCCTAAAATTGTCTATTGTCAATGTATTTATAAACAAAGTATGATTGATTTCTGAATGACCTGACATGGACAACTAGGATCAAGGTCAGATAATTTTTTTCTTACGATTAAGCCTATATTGCCATTTTTCTTGTGAGGATAATTGCATTTTTGTATATTTATTTGTTTAATGTATGTATGACTTTTGACTTGCTACAGATCTTCAGTGTTTAGGCAAATTTTGGAAGATTTAGAGCACTTTCAAGTGAACCTCCCTGATTGTTTTGAAAGGTTGAGGCCTCAGGGTGGGAACATCAGAGTACAGAAAATTACATTCCTCAGCCTAGGTCAATACCTGTGGAGTATTTTACAATACCAGCCAAAAGAAACAAAGATGTTGGTAAGATTACATCTGTGCATAGATATACCTGAGTTTCACTTGGAAACTCTCTATTTTATTCTATTTCTGACTCTATTGATTCAAAATTCCTGTGACTACCATACATCTTTAACATAGGCATAAGCATAAGCACTAGAGTTTATTAAATGCTTCCTCGGAAAGCTAGACATGATATTTGGTTCTCTTTGGATCTCACTGCAAGTTCAAAACCTAGATTTGATCTGTTGCAAGACTTACTAAAGCTTAATTCTGTGTGAATCTGAATGAAACTGATTTTTAAAATTCGATTTGCATAAGATTTGAGCTGGATACAGAGAATTTGCTCATGTAGACAGAAACTAAAGTAAAACATTGGCATGAACCTTTGAAAAACAAAATACAATAACACTGGTTAGGTTGCAAACTTGGTGGCTATCACTGTAGTAGCCATAGTCTAGGTTTAGGAGAATGTCTTCTTTCCAATGTCAGTATGCATTAGAAAGAAAATAACAATATTGGATGATAATTAGCTACTGAGGCTGTGCTTATATTTCTTAATGAACTGGTCTAGAAGACTTCCAAAAGGGCGTGGCCATAAAGCAGGTTGGCTGGCATTGGTAACACAGGATCTCATTCTGACTTTCAAAAACAAGCAACCATACAGGTGGGTTAAGGGTTAAGAATAAGTCTGCTCACAGCTGGAAATGCAGCACTGGGAACTGTGTATAATATTAGAGCTTGCTTAAAAAGATTTGAGATCTGCTTTGAAACAGGGTGATATTTCTGTGTAATTTACAAACCTTTTCAAAATCAATACAGCCATCTCAACTTCATCTAACTTTCAAATTTTTGCATTTTTGACATATTTTCAAAATTATCTCCTAACTCTTTTGTAATAATTCGCATTGATTGCATGCACTTGATCAGAGCCAAAGCAATAAAATGCAGACTTCAGTGCTGCTACAGTCAGCATATACAGTAGTTATAGCTTCATCTGGTCTTTTTGCTTTTAAGACACATTTTACTTTTGAAATGAGAATTTTTCTGAGCTGTCTTGAACTTTGGGAATGCCTTAAAATTAAAAATAGGGCTGAGGAGTTCCACACTAGCAAAATTACCTGAGATGCTAAAAAAAGGCGTCAAATGGATGTGTATTTCAGAACACCTTGCAAAAACATGTGTACAATTATGCTTGCCTGTTTTAGTTTTGAAAGTAGGACTCAATTCCGGTTTTCCTGTATATAAGATGTATTTAGAGAGAAGGCAGTTTTTGTTTTTACACTCTGGACATAATGCGGGTTTTACTGCTAGTTATTTGTCTATATTTTTGGTAAGAACAAGGGTTGAGTCAATATCTTGTCCAGAGCCTTTGAATGTGACTATGTCCTTGCAGAGACCAAGGATTAAGACTGGCCAGCCCTTCTACAGGAACACAGGAAAATGAGGAGAAGATGTTTGGCTATATCTGTTCCTAGGCTCTTACCCATCCATGTCATTTCCTCGACTCTGCCTGGAAATTTTTGTGCCCGTGTGGCTTGCAGCGCCGAGAAAAGCATTCCTTTAGTTAGTTAAATATAAAAGAGTACTCTCAGGTTCTCATGTTATCTGTCTCAAATTTCTCACTGGTAGCACATCAGTTTTACTTCTGTTTATAAAATTTGAGCCTAAACCTTACATATTTCTACTTACTCTCAAGCCTGATTAATATTTACATGTAAATAATTTTCATGTAAATACATGATTATGAATTTGATTACATTTCAGAAAAGGATTCAATTAATCTTTCTGGTTTTTTTCCCCGTGTACATCAACAGGAAGGTCAATAACCATGAATACACGCAGCGCATGGCTGTTCCATGGTAGAACTCAGATGCTGGCATCCTTTTTTTCTTTGCAGATCCTAGCGGGAGTTGTACTGATGGTAGTGTAGCTGACTTTTGGTCCTTTGCTTGGTAAAATCTGCAGTGAACCGAAACTGCTTGATTATTTGAATAGTTTGTCTTTGACGTATATTTTGTTATAAGAAATTTGTACATCTATGTGCATCTGCTGTGTCTGAGAATCACTACAGCATGGCACTCACATTCCTCAGGAGATCTAAGCCTGGATGCCAACATAGAAAATGTTGCCACTACAAAAGACGTGTTGTCCTTTCATGCCACCTGATCCCCTTTGTCAGTCACTTGTGCCCTGAGGATGTTTTTGTACATTGTAGTGTTGGAACTGACTTCATAGTGTCTTCCCCTATAGAGCAATTTTTACATTACAGGGATAACTGTACTGTATGAGTTTTTTAGGGCAGAGGGAGGTATAAGAACACGATTTAAAATGGTAGCAACGTTCTGCCATTATTAGGATACTGGGGTAATTATGCAGTTAGGTTTTTAAGGCTGGGAGATTGTTAGTAATTGTGAAAAAAGAAACAGGAGAGAAATGTTAGGCACTTACTTTAATCAACATTGATTAAAAAGAACAAAAGAAGGTAAATACAGCCGTTGTCTTCTGAGCTGCTGACTTGAAAAAACAATGGAATTATTAGTGACTAACAGCTAGTTGAAGAGTAGTAAGAATATTAAAAGAAACCAAACAAGTTTATGCAGACTGAGAAACGTATGGATGGCATTGAAAAGTAGTATCATATGGCATTTAGCTGTTCCTTTAGCTAAATTTCACAGTCTACCAACGTGCCTGCAAACATCGCAGTTCTGTGTTTGCTGGAAATGAAACTCTATTGGTTCAGAAAATTGCCTTTAAATACCGTTACTACTCCATTTTAAACATCTCATTTAATATACACTAATAATGGTCAGCATTTGAAATCATGCATTCCATGGTTATCATGTTTAAATCATATAATAAGTACCAACATTCAGAATGACTTAAAAATATGATTATTGTATTCTACTGCAAACTTCGCAGTTGTCCTCAGGACTTGCCTGAAGGTAACTTTGAAGGACATGCTAAGTAAGTTGTTACAGCAGAAAGCATTTTTTTTTTTTTTTTTTTTTTAGAACAGCTTCAGAGAAAAACTGCTGGGTCCCCACATCTGAGTTCTGTGGTAGAAGTGTGTTAATGCCATCAGACCTTGGACAACAGAGACTCAGCAAAGGCTACCTGACCTGCATTACCTTGAATGTGATGGGGGCCTAAAACAGTCCAGTCCTTCATAGGTAGAACAAGAGCAGTTAGTGCTGGTTGGAGTAACTGTGTCTGTGGTTGCACTAGAGTGCCATCACCATCTTTTTCTCTTTCCTACTCATTCAATCTTAGTTAATCATCCAGCATGAGAATGATGCAGTGCACATGTATACATGCTACCCCTAAGGAAGCTTTGCGAGTCACTTTAGGCTTGACATCTCACAGTAGCTTGTTCAGGTAAGAAGCAACTTGCGGTCTTCTGTGCTGGATACGCTCCAAAGCCTGCTGTATTAAGGACTGAATTAATGGCTCTTTGCACTTTTTTTAGAAGAAATGGAGGGGTGAGTCCCTGAATTACCAAATCGAGACCTTGAATAAAGGTGAACCTGAGAAACATCCTACAGTAAATATGCAATGGAAGAGTGGTTTATTTGATCTCTTGCTATTGCCCTATGTGACTGCTTTATACTACTGAGTTTATCCCTTGTGATACTTAAAGCCTATATCTACACAGATGTCACTTTCTTACTGCCCTTCCTACAACTCATTCTAAAACATCTCTTTAAGAAGTCAGAGGATTTTGCTCCAAAAAATGAAAAAATATTATGATACAATGAGAATGTCTTGTTTGAACAGATATTGGTGCCTCATTCTGAAACATGTGGCTCATTGAAAAGTCTCAGCACTTGCTTCCTTCTCTCCTGCACAGTGATATTTTAGAGCGCTAATTACGTCACCCTAGAATGTTCCTTGCAATTCCAATATGCTGTGCCTTACTCTGTGTCATACATTTCATTTGTAGATGGGTCTCTTCATAAAATATCCCGTTGCACATGCTGCAGTCCTTTTTAGATGTTCATTGTATACCAGAATCCATTTCGTTGTTTTTCAAGACGGCAGAGAAAAATAGTTTTGTTTTACACTAATGTGCAAGTAAGGGAAGCAGAGTTTGACCTTAGATTAGAATAGCCAGTGTGACACACACACTTCTAGGGTTTATCTAAAGCTGTGTTCCACGTGGCAGGTTTCCACACACAGTATATACTTTTTATATATAAAGTGCAGAGTATGAAGACAGATAAAGAATTGGATTTTAAAACAGTAGGAGCAGAGTACTTGAGAATGGACTCATTTGGTATGTTTAGATGCAGAGGGAATTAAGTGTGTTCTTGTAGCAGTTACTTGTTAGCCCTGTTTCTAACCTATATAAATGGCTCAGGCAGTGAAATCCAAACATGAAGCAGTGAATCTGCTGATTATTCCAAGTTTGAGGGAGTAATGAATACAAAGTTTATCAAAGGTGACATGCAAAAGAACTATGAATCACCTTTTAATTAAGCTTGTGAGCTTTCAAAGTACTACCATTGGTTAATGAGAAGTAATATACTGTGTGAAAATAATAAACAGGTATTCCAAGAATGGCAAAGAAGTCTGAAAGGGGTTTGCTGTGGATAGGGAAAAGTGTTTTCCTTATGTGCATCTAATGACTGGCTGGGAGTCTGGTCTTGTTTTTAAGCCACTTGACACACTTCAGTGCTTTAGCAAATTTTGAGTTATACTTTCAAAGTCATCTAGGCCCCTAATCATCAGTATCTAAATCTTTCTGAAAGTCGCTTAAGTACCTAAAAGATTTTCTGCACACCACAGTGTAGTGTGGCTCAGATGTATCCCGGACAGATTAGGAGTACAGGAACAGTGCTCAGTTTAACCTAATTCACTCTGCTGAGAAATGCTGTACTACCACAGTTGGGGTGTACATTTACCATAGCCCTGTCTTTAGGGCTAGCTTGGCTACCTACCCAGCCTTGCATTGTGTTAAGACATGTTTTAAAGTAAATCAAAGTTGAATTTGATCTGAAATCCAAAAGTATTTTTGAGTAGCTCACCTTTAAAAGAGCTGGGCAAAATACTGAAGATTTGTCCATCCCAAAGACATATCTTGTCAGACATTGTTTTAAAAATGCAGAAAGTTATATTTCATATAGTCAGCTTAGACATTTTGCTTTCTTAAAGTGATTTCTCAATTTCAAGATGTCAATTGTAATGGTTTTAAATGTATCTTTTAAAAAATCTTGATTTTTTAGATTATGGATAAAAATTGATTCTTTTATACCCAAATCCATATTTCTGTTAATTTTGTAAAACATGCTTTTCTATTTCTAAATTTAAGAGTGAGAAAACACTAAACTGCAATGAATTGAAAAATGGTGACTGTGACACTTTGGCATTTGCATCTGAACAACCTGTTTGTTCTATAAAACAAGAGAATCGTGAATGTTATCTGCATAATTTACTATAAAATACAGGAGGTATGCTTTTTCATTTTCAGCATTTCAGGCCAGAAGGAAGGAAATAATGATGCAGAAATTACTTTCTTACATCTTGTTAAGAAAAAGAAAGGACTGTCCTTATCCACAGTAGTCATGCTGAGCAGTTGGATGGATATAACTTGTAGAGGACATAAAACCTGTGGGGTTTTTCTCCAGTGGTGTCTGTTCAGATGGTGTCTGTCCCTGGCAAAAGGCTAATATGTTCAGACAGGGAGTAAAGGAAGCTGGAATGAAAGAGAAAACAGAGATAAAGAGGAAAAAAAAACAATTAATGCCATCTGTGGCTTTTATCTTTAAGAATGTGTGCTTTTTGTGTTTTGGTTTTTGTTTTTTCTTCTGAATGAATGAGTATGGTCACCGACCTGCTGATATCCTTTTTTTGGGTACTATTAGAATCATAGGTATCTAACAAAAGTACTTGTTTTCTTGAGACTTCAAACTTTTGCTATTTTTAAAATTTAACTTAGCGAAAGGAATTTTGAAATTAAAGGAATAAGGGATTTTTTTGTGTCATTTCAAACAACTCTAAGCAAGATCTTCCTTTTAAAAAGTCAAAATACTATTAGAAACTATTGGGCCAGAGCTTTGGTTGACATGACTATTCCGTGAACATAGTCTGGTATACGCTAGATCTTCAGCTGGTGATTTTGAAATATTTTAATTCCATATTTCTTTTTTTTGTTTGTTTCAGGTAATTGGTTTCAGAAATGCATTCAATGTAACTACTGTCTGCAAAGGTCTTTCTCTAAATCTGAACGCAAGTTCTGTACTATTGCATGAATTTGTGATAACTCTGTCTATAAGTAGCCATTAATAGTACTTGCATATTTGTGTTGTCATGCTGGAATCGTTACTATATGCGTTGAGTAGCATCTGCAGTGAGGGGTAGGATGAGCTTATATGAATGTGAGGCATGGCACAATGGATAACTACTGTGAGTCAAGGATGAGGAACACTGAGGTTGTGGTCAGAAGTTCACTGAGGAACTGGCTACCACAGTCTGAGACTTTCCCGCCTAATTACTACTAGGATTTTGGAGCATTATACGAGCTGTCTTCATCAGGTTTAGAGGAAAGCTAGTAGTTTAATTTAAACAGCCTTCCTGACTGATTTGAACTTACACAGTTGACCTATGTCCTACAGTACATGGTTTGTTCTGCTAGTTCTATTGTGTGGATTCATTACTTTTCCAATAGACAGTAGCGATGAAGAATAATTGTAAGTCCTTACACTGTCACCCCAAAACATTCACAAGAAGACATGCCCATGTGTAAGTTTAAGTAATTTACGCTTTCTTCAGTGTCTACTATTTTAGACTTTGGGCTTGCCTTGACTAACAAACTTTTTTTTTTTTTTTTGTGTGTGGTGCGTTGACCTTGGCTAGACACTTCCCCTTCCTCAACTGGACAGGGGAGAGAAAACATAACAAGAAGCTTGTGGGTTGATATAAGGACAGGGAGAGATCATTTGACAATTAGTATCAATGGCAAAAGAGACTCAACTTGGGGAAATTAATTTAATTTACTGCCAATCAAAATCAGAGCAGGGTAACGAGAAATAAAACCAAATCTTAAAACACCTTCCCCCCACCCCTCCCTTCTTCTCAGGCTGAACTTCACTCTGGATTTCTCTACCTCCTCACCTCTAGCAGCACAGAAGGATGGGGAATGGGGGCTGTGGTCAGTTCATCACATGTTGTTTCTGATGCTTCTTCCTCCTCATGAGGAGGACTCCTCACACTCTTCCCCTGGTCCAACATGGGGTCTCTCCCATTGGAGACAGTCCTCTGCGAACTTCTCCAGTGTAAGTCCTTCCAACAGGCTGTAGTTCTTAAAGAACTATTCCAGCCTGGGTCCCTTCCACAGGGTGCCGTCCTTCAGGAACTGACTGCTCCAGCGTGGATCCCCCATGGGGTCACAAGTTGTGCCAGCAAACCTGGTCCAGCCTGGGCTCCTCTCTCCACAGGTCCTGCCAGGAGCCTGCTCCAGCATGGACTTCTCATGAGGTCACAGCCTCCTTTGGGCATCCCCCTGCTCCTGTGTGAGGTCCTCCTGGTCTGCAGGTGGAGATCTGCTCCAGCGTGGAGCTCCATGGGCTGCAGGGGCACAGCCTGCCTCACCATGGGCTTCCCCACAGGCTGCAGGGGAACCTCTGCTCCGGCACCTGGAGCACAACCTCCCATCTCCTTCTTCGTTGACCTTGGTGTCTGCAGAGTTGTTTTCACATATTCTCAGTTCTTTCTCCAGCTGCAAATGATGCATGCCATTTCTTTTTCTCCTTCTTAAATATTTTATTACAAATGGGCAACGACTATCACTGATTGGCTTAGCACTGGCCAGCGGTGAGTCCATTTTGGAGACAGCTGGCATTGGCACTGTCATACAAGGGAGAAGCTTCTAGTAACTTCTCGCAGAAGCCACCCCTGCAATGTGTCCCTGCTACCAAAACCTTGCCACGCAAACCGAATAAATTTTTATAAAAATGTTAGCATCTTCAAATTAATAATAAGGGTGCAGGAAGTATGTGATATTGACGAGGTAGGTTGTAATGAAGTGTATCTAGCTGATCAAGTTGAAGACTGGAAGGAAAACAGAAAATCAGCAAGCCTATATTCCCTTCCCCATGTCTGTCTTCCCCCTGCCCTGCCAAATACACTACACAAAGGCAAGGGAATAAGCAAATCAAACCACACACAACAGATCCACAAGGCCAACCTGAACTCCTTCTGCTATGCTGTGCGCTGCTGGTGGTGAGTTCGGTTCCTTTGCTGAGTGCTGGAGCAGCCCTTTCTGCCTTCTTCATTGTCAGCTCACCTTCTTCATGCCTCTCCTGAGTTTATAAATTACTGTCCTGTGTATTTTCTGCATGTGAAAACTGGGATTTAAGACAGTAAAAAATAGTCACTGATGAATATACTTATTCCTGCCTGAATTATTCTCATTCCTATGTAAATAGGAGTAGCTGTCTCAAGACCAGCTAGCAGCAGTATTCTTGACTAGCCAAATGGTAAGAGCACATGACAATGTGCCAGTCAGCTAGCAGTTGTTTTGAGTCTACTGTTTTGCAGAACGGAACTACTAGTCGATCCTTGTTCTGTATAATGAATTTAAGAGACCATTTTAAGCTTTGAACTGAGTTACATGCATGTAACACATGAGAGCATGTGGATGTTTGAAATATCTTTTGTATAGCTGTGTTAAAGCATAAATGCTTATTGACTAAATATCTGCTATCTATTGAGTGCAATGCCAAAAAATAAGTTAGTTAAATATTTCATGATCAGGTTGAAACCTTGAAAAGGCACATGAAAAAATTAAATTTCTTCTAATGTCAAATGTTTTCACAGTAAAAACAAACCCAGATATAACTTCATGCTCTGAGAGTTGAATCAAACATTCAAAGCAGTTTCATAGGCTCACCAGTCCTTTGGCTTTTGATGAATAAGATTAAAAGGGATTTCATTTTCAGAAAAGACCTTTCAAACCAGCTCTCTTGAACGTATATTTTCATCCCTTAATATCTTCAATTACATGCTCACTTATCTGATAATATACACTTAGGAAACCTTATTCTGTTAGTTAGCACTATATTCCCATTACGTGGATATTAATAGCAGCATAAAACCATATGCATCATTACAAGAGCTTCATCTTGGAAGCATCTTAAAAAACCCTAACTTGAACACTGAGTGACTCCACAAATGTCTTATCAGAACATTTGAAGTTCAAATATCCTCATTACCTCAGATGCAAACACTTCAAGCTAGCAAATTAATGCTCTACACTATTAATTACTTTAAATATGCCATTAGAAAACACATGCTATCGTTTTGCTAAAAGTTGAACCATTCCAACTTTATATATACTTATGTCTGTTACAGAAATTATAGGGTTTTTTATCTAGACCTATCAAGATTTATGCATACATGTGCAAACTCCACAAAAGGAAAAAAAATAATTGTACATCCTGAAGAGCTCGATTTTTTCTGAGTCACACAAAGTCCTCAAGGTTATAAGAATTGATATATGGTGGGATAAATGGATTGTGCTTAGCTCCAGGATGTGCAAAATCTCTTTCCCATGATGTTAAGGTTAGGGGCATGTTAAGGTTAGGGTTGGAGACTATAAGAGTGCCAGTAGATACATTTCTTTCTGGCTTTTGTAGGATTTAATGTGAAGGAGGTGGTTTACATGGGAATGAAAGTCTTATGGTGAGGGTAAAAACCAGAAAATTTATTTTTGGGGGTACATTTAGAGTTAATGATAAAATAGGGACTGGTATTTGAGGAAGCAGTGTTCAAGCAGCTAAGTTTATTCCTGGATTTCAGAAGACTTACAAGTATAGAAGCATGCAGTAAATTGAAATCCTCAACCTCTGTTTCTCAAATCACCTTTAATTCTAGATGTAACTGCAGTCTAGTGGATATGTGTCTGCTTGAATCTAAGCATAAACTGGATGGCCCACCTCACACTAGCATTCGTTCCAGTTCTGACTGCCTTTTGAGGTACAATAATAAACGTTTGTCCTCCATAGTGAATTCAAACCTATTTCAAACGCTTGCCGTAAGCATTGCTCAGCCTTCTGAGAAATAACAATGGCATATTTTTTACTGCTGCCACACAGTCCATGTTAGTCCTGCAGCCTTGCAAGATCAAGTAATAAATCAAGATCTTCTGCTGTTTCTTCCTGAGCCCTAGATCAAAGCCTTGGGAAGATCATGTAACCCCTGTTCTGGCCTACATCTTAGGACAGAAATAAGATGAAGTCCAGTGATGACATTGATGGAGAACTTATGGTTTACGGTTTGGTAAAGATCCCTAAGGTTATATAAAACTTAGGATTCTTCAGATCCATTTTAGGATTAATGCTTGTACTGTGTGCCAACTGGGCTTACAGCGGGTTACATTAGAGATGAATAGTCCCTTGTCACCCGGCGATGTGGGAAAAAGGCTTGTTTTACATTTGCAGTGACATTAAGGTTTGGGATGGAAAAGGTGAAGGACTTAGGGTAATGGTGACAGACCTTGGGGCTAAGATCAAAACTGGTGCTGGTGTCACAGAGTTTCCTGACTAGTTCTGGTGACCAAAAGGGGTCTCTGAGGTTAGGGCTTTGAATTACAGGGCAAAAGTTTTATCACCCCATTCTGTAAGGTCCACAAGCGTTGTGGCTGGAATCCATTGCCTTGGTGTGAACCCAGGGTTAGGATTTGGAGCAAAGAATCAGATGTCCTGCAGTTTAGTTCAAGTTCAGTGTAAGCCTCAGGTATGTGTCGAATGTTCTTGTCAAGGATTGCAGGGCTGGACTAGAAAGTTTTGGAGGTGGAGGGAGGGGCTGATGTGGTTAGCTTATGATTTACACTTATTCTTTTGTAGGGTGCCTTGAGCTGATTTAGGTGTTGGGCTGTAAAATATTGTAGATGCTGAATATATTTTGATTATAAAAATCCAAAATTTTCGTTTGCGACTCTGAAAGTCTTGTTGGGGTGAAATGCCAGCAGGGAGGAACAGTTTATCAGTAGTTTCAGAGCATGCTAGGATTAGATTTAGAGTAAATCTCAGGTAATCTTACAGCTCAGAAAGGCTTATTGGTTTTCAGTGAGGGAGAATATTGTTATCAGCGAAGGGTTATGGTAAATTCTGGGTAAGTATGGTTTTCTGGGCTTGCCTAGGGGTGAAGTATTTTGTATTGTTAGGACCAAAGATGAAAGCTTATTGCTAAGACATACATGTCTTACGCAGTTAAGAAAAAGGGTAAGTGTCTTGATTTAAGATCAGTTGTAAGTTCCCGGTTTCATTTAGGATGTGACCAGCTCGTGGTTAGAATTTGGGACTCTAGGGACAGGAAAACTGAGTATAGTATTATACACCTGCAAGATCCAGCAGACTGAGTGAGCACCAGTGCTGAGAGGCAGAGACTATGTCATCTAGATAAAACGGCCATCACCTTAGCTGACAGGAAAGACAGCAAAACCTGGATTTATATGAGTACCTGAAGTTAAAGTAAACTGTCGTATATTGAAACTAAGCTTCCTATTAGGACCTGTAAGAGTCATATTCTTTGTTGGCTATTTGGCATGGAAATAGCTGATACAATAAACTACCATATATAAAAAATAATCAGTGAATTATAAATTATCACAGTAACAGATGCTTCCACTGTAGTAACATTAACTTGAAAACTAGTAGCATTAATAGAAAACTAGAAATAGAAAATAGAAGCAAGTTTCCAGTTTATCTGGTAAACCGGCAGACTCAGGACATTACAGCTTCAAATGGAAAGTTGTGATAAACTGATTTTTCATCTCTGTTTTTTGTTCTTTTTTAACTAACGATGTTCTTGATGTATCCATTACACATCTCTCACAAATAAGGCGTGTATTACTTGACCGGCTGTAATAATATTGCTGGCTAAACTATTCATGCCAAAAGAGGCGGGGGAGGAGGGAGGGGAAAAAAAAAAAAGGATAAAGTTGCAGTGGTTGAATCAATTTTTATTGTGTGATTCGAAACATGTGAAAACAGAAATCAGTTTTTAGTGACCTGCCAGCCTTTCTTCAATACTGCTAACTAATCAAACTAAGATGTTTTTAACAACATTTTTAATGCCTTTTTTTTTTTTTAAAAGCAACGGTAATAAGAGAGAAAAACAAATTATTTTTACTTTTAAAGTTTGTATCCCAAATAGCTATTCTGTGTGATAATTTGACATTCTTCAGCTTGGGGACTTGAACGTCTTCCTATACCGTTAATTGTTTAGAGGCTGTGTTTGGTGTTCTAAACTTTGCATATTAATACCCAGTCTCACAGTTTTTTGGCAGGTATTGCTCCAGAAAATGCTACCACTCAGTCATAATGCTAAAGAGAAATTTTAGAGTTAGCCAAAATATTTCATAGCAGAACCCCTGTGAAGAATAATTCTAGTTTTACTGTAAAGTAGGTAATTTCAAAATGTATGTTACTAAAATAAGTATTAGTAACTTTAATATTTAAGGGATTGTGTAAACACACTTTTAAAAATAAATGCCTTCAATTAGATTTTGTACTCCAGTTCAGGTTTATTAATTTTACGTTTACATATATATTATTAAATTAAGATTTCGTCACCACCCAACCAGCGTACTGCTCTAACACCCTTTTTTATTGTCTGGGAAATATATTTTACTACTTCACAGAAATACTTTGAAAAATGTGACTATTGTAAAATAAACCATAATGATAAAATATTTGTCATGCTTTTTATTGATAAGCAAACACTTTATGATAACTGAAAGAATACAGTATAATATGGAAAATGTTGATGTTTCTGTTGTCCTAATACAAAGCTCTCTGGAGTAACTATGTAGTTCTTATTCACAGGGGTCTGTAACAATAACAGTAATAATGATAATATAAACCTGGTTGCATTCTTTAGCAGAGTATTTAGTCATGAGTTTACATCTCAGCTGAAGACTCTGGAGAATCCTATATCTACTTAGTGATAAGTATTTAAAGGATATTTTAAATTAGAGCCTTTATGTATTGCTCTGTTGAAGCTGTTGAAAGTACATCTACAGTAACTACATGGTAATGGAAGAGGCTGGCAATCTAATGTTAAGATTTTCCCTGGAGTTGGAAAGCTCAGCATTTCTGAAAACTGGGCAGTGACTTAGGAGCTAAGTGGTAGTGTGGTCTGGAGGTCACATCAGAATTGCAGCAAGAATAAATAACACAAGCAAGAATATCCAAGAAAGCATGAGCTACATGTAATTGGCTAATAAGTGCTGGCATATTCAACTGTGAATCATAATCAGCTAAGGCAGACTGGCTGTAAAAGATATCACACAGATGTGAAGTAATTTTTAAAATTCTAGAGAAGTAGCATTAATCCCAAAACAGTGTAGTGAGGATTCCCATAAGACTACTTTGCATATAGCTCATCAAGTGAAAGCCGTATCTTCTCATAAAATGATAGTTTGTTCAGCCTCATATGTGATTTTTCTTTTTTTCTTACTGTGTCCAACAAGCTACTAAATACATTTAACTTGTAATGATTTGTGCAAAGGAGAGGGAATGATTTTCCAATCAGTTGAAGAAAAAAGTTTTTGAAAACTATAGCATATTGAAATGAGAAAAGAGTTCTTATTCAGCCCTTGATACAGTCATCATTGCCAGCAGATGCAGCTGTTATATGATTGCACTGCCCAGACTCTTCCACTGAAAGCAACATCCAGAGAGTTTCCCTATAAAACAAAGGCAGCTTCTTTTGCTTATTTATGTAAATGGTGAAAGGAGAATCCTGGGACATATTTGGCTTTAGAAGTTAAAAATGTTTATTTTCAGCTGAGCATTTTCTTGCCCTTTTTTTTTTTAATAAATATAGCAACATCCTTTTTCATTTACTATGCATTTTATAGATGAGGAAACTGAGACTCAGGGAAGCTGAGTAATGTTTATGGGGTCAAGCAGCACTAAGTACAAGAGGTACAAACAGAGCCTGGGAGTTTGCTTCCAGCAAATAAGGAGTGATAACGTCTCTCATGCAACGGCATGTGCTGTCTTAAAAATGATGGTGTTCCTATTTTTCAGCTCCATTTGTTGTTGTTTGATCTTGGATGTATACAAGTAGCTTTTTAATAAATAAAATGAAAGGTCCCATCCTTTAATGTTTCACCTTTCATAGTTGAAGACGTTAAATTACTCATTTTTGATATGGTGTGACTGAGAGGATGAAGTACTAAACTGGACTTCAGGATGCTGGGCTCTCTTTCTCGCTCAGCTGAAGGTCTGCAGATTAGCCTTTGGCAAGCGTCTTCCCCACTTTGGGTTTCTCATTTTCAATCTGATCTCTTTTTCTCTTGTTCTAAAAACACACAACTTTCTTTCTTTCTTCCTCTCTTCGATGTCCTCTCAATGTCCAGTGCAGAAGCAGGGATTTGTAATTGTACAAATAATTCTACAATTTACTAAACTAAAATGCAGGATTTCATGCTTTCAGGATAAACAAAACCTCAGAAACACTTCCCATGCTTATGAGATCAATGGCAATGGACCATTTCCTTTTGATAGCTATTCATTCACTTGATTTGGATGATCATTGTTTCTCACTTCCTTTGCATGTCTATGTAGCCACAAATGTAGTAAAATTGTCTGTTCCTTTTTCTTTCTACTTCTGAAGTGATTTATTGAACCATATACCTTAATCTATCAGATAATGACTAAGCCGTAAAGAGTTTTGCCATGTGTCATCCTAGTTTTTTTTTTTAATTGCAACTTGTTTATCTTACCTTTTTTGTTGTCGTTCTTGTCTGTAAATCATACTTAGATGACCTGTAGCTTTAATTACTGCAGCTTATTATATTTTGGACAGCAGCAGTATTATCTGAAAGAGATAGAGCAGTACAAAGATACAACAACTTATCTTCAAAGTAACACTGCTGTTAAAATATCACTCAACAGCTGTATTCAGTATATTGTCCAACACTGAATATATTGCACTCACTGTTTCCATCTACTGTTTAAAGTTTTTTTTCCAGACAAATGCTAGTGAAAAACACATAATAGGAGAGAAGGAATGAAACAGTTGACCAGCAGGGAACATTCATAATATGTTTCCTGAGAGGAGGTCATATTTTATAAAAAGCACTCTCACAATATAAGAAAGACGTCTTGTCTTCTTATAAGCAAGGCTAGCTAGAAAACTGATTTCTCTGTAGTTGTGTCATCTTGTTCTGCTGCTTATCTTTAACCCCCCGCCAGGTATTCAGTAGAAGAGGCACGTGTGAACCCCACAGCCCATTTCACTCACAGTGATTACCAGTCAGCCACTCTTTACATGTCTATGCAAACTCAGGTCGTTGACAAGGTCTCTTAAGAACAGCCGAGCCAGCAGATCAAAACAGGGGTGAGAAGTAAGACTGCGCTGTAATTGCCCCTTCTACCTCATGAAGGAGAGGCTGATAAACAGGCTCTCCTTTTCCACAAAATGGTAAAGGAAATTTACTGTAAAATGAAGTTATATCAGTAAAATCTGATGTATTGCAATTAACTAGAATTTCTAACCTCTGGTTTGCCCATACCTAAATTCTATTTTTTCTTTAGGATTTTGCTAAATGGGATTTTATGGCCGAATAATTAGTTTTATATATAATGTTTGAAGAAATTAGAATCTGCATGAGTAGCTCATTATCTAGAAATAAAAATACTGACAATGCAGGTTTGGGGTCACAGAGGTGAAAGGAGGAATGAGGAGAAAATCGTGGAATGACTTCTGTTTCCTTCAGCTGAGTTGTCTGTGCCTCTATCCGTAGTGGTAGGTGCATGTTTGAGAAGTGTTCAGATTCACCTTATGGTAGAATAAAGGTAACAAACATAGCTCACTGCTTAACAAAAAAGAAATTGCTAACTTCACAAAATAAATGGATAAAAAATTAATTAAGTCGCTTAAGTAAAAAGGATATAGAGCATACTGATATGGCAACAGCTATGAAAAAGACCTTCATAAGTCATACTTCTGACACATTAAGTATAGATTTTTAATGTAGTGAAGGAAATGCTGTAGTCACCCTTTTGGGTCAAATGTCATTTGCTTTATTGATTGCTGTTGTGGGGGTGGGGAGAGAGAGTAGAATGCAGTAAAATAGCCCTTAGGAACATCTTTTTGCGATGTGTGCTCAGGACAGCCTTGCCTTTTCATCATAAGATTCAGAACATGTATTAGTGCTGTGAAACTTGCATTGCAAGACAGCTGAAGAATCTGCTAAAGATACTTTTCAACAGTGCAAGCTGGCGTTGAGAAATGGTGTGTGCAAAGTCACCAGTGAATGCCAGTTATCTCCCCCACCCTCAATCTCGCATCTAAATTGATTTGACTGGAAGGAACTGGTTATTATTTAATCTAATTAGACATATAATGAGTTTAAAACTGTCAGATTTTTAGACTTTAGGAGCTTTCCTGGATCCTACTGTAACCTGGATAAAATTTAGGAATCGTTAAGGGTCTGTCACTCACAGCAATGGACTCCATGCTGCTCCACTTATCATGTCCACACTATCCGTTCATCTGCCTAAATCCCCACTACTGAGGGCTGGTAATGGACCAGAACCAACTGTGCCAACCCTCCAGTGGCTGGAAGCAGAGTCAGTTCCACCTACTGCAAGTGAGCGGAACAGCCAGAAATGTTAGCATGTCTTAGGATTACTCCAGCAAAGACTAGTAGTGCATTCACAGTGGCAATCGCTCTCAGGTTTTGTTTGTTTGTTAATTGAGATTGGATTTTTTTGCTTTTAAGGTTTCATTCCTAGATTGTAACCTGGCACATACAGTTTTATCTATGAAATCAGTTACAGATAAAAGTGACAGCACTTAGCTATACAAATCGTAGAATAGTTTGGGTTGGAAGGGACCTTTAAGGGTCATCTAGTTCAACCCCCCTGCAATGAGCAGGGTCATCTTCCACTAGATCAGGTTGTTCAGAGCCCCATCCAAATAAATGATGCACTGTTGCAATCGGGTGATTAGGACCTAAATGAACTAATTGTGCTTGCAGTTAATTGCTGCTTTGACTGATCATAGTCAGCATTGAGAGGAAACTGTTTATAAAAGTTTCAATGTGGTATCAGCTTAGTAATAGAACTTCAGACTTCAGTCAAAGAGAGCCATAAGAGTAAATAAGTAACCTGTAACTATGAAGGAGAATAAGCAAGAAAACAAGTTTATATTTCTATTTTCTGCAGTCTTTTCAGTGGTAAAGGATAATACACACTGTGGTTTTAGTGAAAACCAGTGGTATTTAAAAGAAAACTTTTAATGCAAAATGTCAACATAATCTTTGCACGCTTTTCCTGCACAGTTCAGTGGACTATGAAAATATATATTGCATCCTTTCCTGCAGGAAGCTGGTCGTCCTTATGTGGTTTGTATTCATCCTTAACCATCAATGAGTATCTCACAGGAGTATTGTGGCTGGGTCTAGGCAGATGTGCTGTACATCTCAAACTGGTTTTCAATTTTCAAGCCGTGCTGAATTTGCAGCCATCTCATGCAGCTTATCATACATTCATCCCATCAACATGAAAAACTATTTTCTAGTGCTAACAGGCTGGATTTAGCATCGCAGTGGACTCATCAGTTAGGTATAAAATTCCTATCTGTGTTGCTTTTGCCAAAGAACAGGAAAAAATGTTTCCATGGCTGTTCTGCCTCATCAGCTTTCCTAACCATTCCAAGCACTTGGATAAGACAACATTTTGACTACATTCATGTAAAATGAATTTTTTGCATGCATTCTTCATTGCATGTATCAGGTTATTTTTTTTACTGTATTCCATGGGCTTCCTGGTAATATTCTGATATCACAGTGTCTAACCAGCTTGCGTGGCACTCCTGAAATTTATGAAGACAAGTGACTTTTCTGTTCTCTGGTTTTCTATGCCACTGTAACACCAATCGAGACACAGGTGCTGGTCATTAGCATTCTTCTCTGGTAAGCAGAAGAAAATCAAAGAACTGTTGAGTGATGTAAACCTGGTAAGAGGCTGACCAATTGGCAGACCTCTAAAATCTTCTGGAACAAAGCTGAGGTTCTGGATCACAAATACCTCTGCATTGCAGTCTTGAGAAAGACAAAGCAGGAGGCAAAGATCATGGAGTTGATCCACTCTAAAGGCAGAGTGGATTAAATTGTTTACATGCATGTAGTTTTCAGGTGAGCATGGCTGAGCGTGTGATGAGCTGACTTAGCTCAGGGTTCAAATTTTGGCTGCTTTGTACATTTATGGGTCATCATGCAGTGTGTTAAGACTTTTAAGATTTCCAGCAATCAGTGGTCATGTTTCAGTATCGATTCTTTAAAGGAAACATGGTCTTATACTTTTTGATCAAAAATATATGAAGGAATTTTTTCAAGTTGGATGGTTAAGCTGTCCATGTAGATGTAGCCAATGTATATTCAGTATTTCCTTTGTCAGTTCAATGTTTTTGATTTTTGGTTAGAAACTGTCCATATAATATTAAACTGTTACATAGAGTAAGCTGTTGCTTTTGTTCCCACTTCATTGATTTAGTTAGAATAATTGGCTGTGGTCCACTTGATTAATAATTTCTCTATATAGACACTAAATTATCTTTTTTCTGGTTTGTGGCTCAATGTTTTCTCCCTATTTTGATCTTGTTAGAATACGTATTATACTCTCTGTTTCAACATATTGCTGTAATCTGATTACGTTCAGGACTTGGAATATTTTCCACACTATTAAAACCCTGGAGTAACTGGGAATGTAAAAGGCTTCAGTAATTTCTATATAGTATATTTAATGACGGTTAATAATTGCTAAAGCACTCCATTTGTAAACATGATTGGTTTCCCTTGGTGGGAAGTACAAACACACACAAATGATGAACAGCATTTTGAAAAAAGGCGATCCAGAGCATATGGGGTTGGTAGTTATTTCTGCCTTATATGTTGAAATGAATATTGGTTGTGTATTCTCTAATTGCAAAACATGAAAACATGCCGTAAAAATCATTTGTATTTCAGATTAACACTGAATCCTCTATTCTATTACATCTTGTTTGCAAATAGGATTATATAAATAATACATAAATATATAAATACGATATTAGTATTCATCTTGTTTCTTCATACGGCAGGCTTCTTTCGTTATGAAAGTGCTATAAAGTTGTGTTAGTACTCTGACTGTAGAGCATATCTGCACCTAACTTCCAGTGGGTTTTCTAGCTATTTCACAAAATCAGTGTTAGTATATTTATGAAACAGGGTTGGAGGTTTGTTTGTTTTACCTGTGTATATACACCGCCCACCCCGTCACTCCTCCAATAATACTAGGTGCCTAGAACCAAGTTCTCATAGCTTTCATGCTGCAAAGAGATTGAAAAGTTCAGTAGACGATGGATAACTCCTCTCATCCCCAATATACAGACAACATGTATAGTTAACATTGTTTTGCAAGAGCACTTTCCCAGGAATATATTTCTGGAATAATAAATAGTTTCAGGAATTAACGGAATGTATATGTCTGAAAGCTAAACTGTGACCTAACTGCTTAGGAAATTTAGCATGAATATCTTTTACTTTGTTACCCTTTTGTAAGGAAGAGCAATTTCTTTTGATTTCTCTTCCTGAAGAGGTGGAAAGTGCCTGCAGATAAGCTTGGAGAGGTAGTTGGAACTTGGCTGAAGAGCAGCTGAGCTGGTAGCCTCAAGGAAGGCTTTTGTAGCTCAGTGGACTAACATTGATTATGCACTTATCTGAAGCTGACTTTGAGTTTTTGCTGCACTATCCTACAGCCTGTAGAGCAAAAGCGTGTATCTTTCCATGTCTCCATTTTAATGTATTTTTCTTAAGGCTTAAAAATTCTCTCAGCTGTGAGGATATTTCTATGCTCTTGGAAGTGCTTCATTTATCTTATTGGACCCTCAGTGTACAACCCCACTGAATCTGGTAGATTCTGAGTCTTTTAGTCTGGCTTGGGAAAAGTTTTCTTAGGAGAACCAAAGTGGAAAATTCATGAAAAATACTGTGTGATGGAAAGAAATACACTATGGGATATAACCACTCCAAATAACAGTTTGGAAGGTAACATTGACGGACCTCGTTACCTTCTTCAGCTCTTAGCAAGCAGCCAACTAAAGCAGCTGCTCTGGGAGATGGCAAGCATGAGCAAAGTAGGAGCAGTAGGTGGAGAGGGATGGGGAATACAGGTTGGAATAAGCAATAAAGAAACAGCTGCATTGGAAAATGTCAGTAGAAAGGAACAATTTCTGTCACAGGAAAAGCAGTGATCTTGAAGGAAACCCCTCATCTGTTTAGCCAGC
This sequence comes from Phaethon lepturus, assembly GCF_000687285.1. Classification (NCBI taxonomy): domain Eukaryota; kingdom Metazoa; phylum Chordata; class Aves; order Phaethontiformes; family Phaethontidae; genus Phaethon; species Phaethon lepturus. The sequence goes on along the minus strand of NW_010521252.1, from coordinate 10,431 downwards.
TCATGAATCCTGGAAGAACTGTGAAGTCTGGCAAAGAACACAGACAGTGCTGTGTAGCAGAGCTCTCTTTGTTGGGATGAGAAAGTTTGAAACTATATGATAGCAAAATGATAAATTTAATGTCAAATTTAGGCCCCAATGTTTATATTAAAATCAAATTCTATTTTGATAATTTCATGAGCCTGCTGTTCTTGTCTTTAATCCAGTATAAAATGCTTTGGTATAGTACAAAAGAAACGGGAGGGAAGATCTCCACTGAAGGTTAGATGATTCATTTCTTAAGGAAGAGAATTCAAATAGAGCCAGGAAGAAACCACATCCTTATACTTGCTAATACATCATGAGACTCCTTTTTTTTTTTTTTCCCCCCCAAGTAATTTTCTGGCAAGTATATTTTACTTTAATATGCCTATTAAACTCTAAATGCTTTCCACAATCAACTGATTGTTGAATATTCAGACAATATTGCACTAAATCTAAATTACATGTTTACTCAGACACGGTAGGTCTTGATTCATCAATGTTTCATAGATACATACACATTTTTGTTGTTTTAAAAGAGCCCTGGAAGTACCTGGAGGACTCTCTTCTGACAACAAGGAATTAGATGGCATTAGACTGGATCCATTCATGTAGATTTTGTTGGAAAAAGCTTAATTTAAAGACACCATGTCTCATTGATTTGCCTTGTTCTATAAAGCCTATGCATTATAATAGTGGGTCCAAATACAGTTTGTCAGAGAAACCTCCTGCAGTACAGTGAGAGTTGCATTTACCAGCACTGCAGTGGCTGCCACAAGGAGTATCTACAAAGCCCTTGTGTGCAGTGCAGCATAGAATCACAGAATAGTTTGGGTTGGAAGGGACATTTAAAGGTCATGTTGCCCAACCCCCCTGCAATGAGCAGGGACAACTTCAACTAGACCAGGTTGCTCAGAGCCCCGTCCAACCTGACCTTGAATGTTTCCAGGGATGGGGCATCTACCACCTCTCTGGGCAACCTGGGCCAGTGTTTCACCAACCTCACTGTAAAAAATTTCTTCCTTATATCTAGTCTAAATCTGCCCTCTTTTATTTTAAACCATTACCCCTTGCCCTATGGCAACAGGCCCTGCTAAAAAGTCTGTCCCCATCTTTCCTGTAGGCCCCCTTTAAGTACTGGCAGGCTGCACTAAGGTCTCCCCAGAGCCTTCTCTTCTCCAGGCTGAACAACCCCAACTCTCAGCCTTTTCATCTAAGCCTATTGGCCACTTGGCCAAAGACAGACAATTGGATGCTCTTTTCTGCAGTCTTTATGAGCCATTTTGCTGCTTTCTATGAGAATTTTCTATCTATACTGCCAAACGTCCTGTGTTTCACTCAGTTGTTAGTGGGATTTATCCCTATTTGCAAAGCTCTGACTGTGGAGAGACCACAGCAAATTCAGAAGCAGGACGAAAGCATTTCCCAAGACTGCCACAACTGTCGTCTTGTGTATTAGCTACACAGACTGCATATAAAAAGTTTTCTGTACTTCATTGAAGCTATGAAGTAAATGCCTTATTTAGCCAGAGTCCCATCATTCTTTCAATCATGATGTTAGTTTGGCCCTTAAAAAAAAAAAGGGACGGAGTGAGGATTGGTTGTGGGGCAGAAAGAGACGGAACATATATAACAATCTCTTTCAGGCTAAACTCTTTACTTCGGGTACCTGGTTATTAGCAAGCTTTAAAAAGAATTGTAGCTTCCTACAGATTTATTGCTTTTTTTTACCCCTAGCATCTTTCTGAAAGTGTCTGGCTGGTCTATTGATGTCCTATGAGCAATTCTTCAGGGGAGCGTGATAAAACACAGTGCTACCTATATCAGAAATGTACAATGCTTTAATATTTTTGGGTGTATGTGCCTTGGAATTCCTAAATTATCATTTGCTTGGGTAAATAACTGCAGTAAACAACATCAGCAGTAACAAACAGAACACTGCAATTTGTTCTTTAAGTCAACATTTTCTTTTGATTTTCTCTTACACAATAGCAAGTCTGTCACTGCCAACAAGTATTTTCTGTCTTTTACTGGTAAAAATGTACAGCTCTTTGTTATACTGCTTTGTTATACAAGCTGCTTTCCTATGTTTCCTTTCTACTTTGCAAAAACAAGGCACTTACCTCTTGATATTTCCCAGATAATTTATATGTAATATTTATCCATGCATAAAAGGTGCTATATGTAACATGCCTCTTGCTGAGGCAAGTAACAGTAAATATTTGGCTTCTGGGGCCATATACAAAAATTGCTTGATGATACTTTATACAATAGCAGAATATAGCAAAGGTTTATAACTACTGAAAAACTAATGTGTGTGTGTGTATAATGTCAGTGGAAACTTTGATGAGAATAGCTGTATGGTGTTTGATTTTATTGATGTTTGTGGCAAATTTCAGATTCTTAATGTTATTTAACTATGTATATATTGTTAATTCAGTTTTCATATAGTCCTACATTTCTATGATGCCTTTCACTGGAAATGTCGTGGTTCTCTCCCTGAAAATAAAAACCCAGCTTGTGCCTAGCAGATTAATGTGTCAGTGTGACATGAATGTATTTCATATGGACAGAGTTATATTGCTGCAACAGTTGTAATATGTTTGTACAAAGCATGCGAAGATCTCCTGAGCTTGGGACAGCCACGCTCTGTTTGTGCCTTGGTGGTAAACGGTGCCAGACGCTGGTAAGCAGCTCATCTGTGTTAGTGCGTTCCCTGGGCACAGCTTGGCCTGTACCGGGGAGCTTTATACAAGGGTGTTCAAGGGATTGTGTGGGGTCTCTTCCCAGCTGGCAGAGGGGGAAAGACAACCCACTTTGAAGAAGGGGCAGGATTTTGCCATGCAGTTGTTGGCATGGGACTGAAGTGAATGCTGGAGCTCCCTGGAGGAAGGACCAAGAACGGGGGGAGGTAGCGAGGAGCAGAAGGGGATTTGAATGTTCCTGTTGTGAAAGCCGCGGTCCGCAACCAGAATGGGATCAGCTGAGCGATTTGGTCCACAAAGTATGTGGATCAAATTTGCAAAAAATCTATTGAAGGAGTGATGTAGAAAGCCTAGAGATTTCTCATGCCCTCATTTCAGGGTAAGAACCAATTTCTTTTTCATCCCTTTTGTATGTGAAGGGAGAACTTCCAATTTATAAATTTAAAAAAAGATAAAATACAGCTAACTAGGTCAATTAAAAGTACTGCATATAGGTTTTCTGAGTAATTTCTGTATTGCTGGACTCCAACGAGAGCTTTTTACAGATGTATATAACCTAGTCTCTTCCCTGCTGACTTTTTAAGTTGTGGAAGATGTTAAAAAAAATGCCATCTCTCTTCTGCTGCTGTGCCTAAACATTGTATTGTCTTTCACTGTAGCCAGGACTGGACAGTGATTGAATGTCATCTAGCGCTTATTAATATGAATGTTGTCATTTGTCATCCCAGTCATCCCTGTCACTTTGTCATTTCAGTTTGTGTGATATTGGCTCTCAGGGTTGCTACCTTTCTGTCCCTCATATCATGTGTAGATTCATGACTTATATAAGTTAACATACCTGGGAAGTCCCAAGGAAAAAAGATCCATGTCTAAAAATTACATTTACTCTCTGTACACCCATTGCAAGTGGTGCATGTTTTTTAGGGAAGAAGAGTAATTTATCTTAGACCATGGGGTATGCTGTATTTCTGTTTCCCTTTATGTTCCTTCCATAAGAGAATAAAAGCTACACAATGTCATTGCATTAGCAAGAAAAACCCTTTGATCTTCCTATTTAATTGGGTTATTTTGGTGTAGTCTGGAGAATATGGTCTTTCTGAAACATCATATTTAAATTTTTACTCCTATCTTCAGAAAGCTAAAGGGCAATACTAATAATCAATATAATCTCATGCTCCCATTATCTAGAATGAAGGTAAATTAGGTTCACAAAAAACAGGGTTTTATTCTGCAGCTGAAATAAACTGGAATATCTGTTTGAATAATAGAGGGCTGAAGAGAGAATAAAACATTACTGAGAAAAGAAGTATTAAAAAAAAAAAAAAAGCTATCTAACATCGTTGGGTTTTCATAGAATTTGCCATACCAGCGGGCATTGTTTTTAGAATGGAGACACCCTGACATTGGTTGAAATAGTTGATTTTTTTTTTTAATCAGAACTTAATTCATACCTGTCAACTTCAATTATTTGAGTGTATGCCAGCTGAATACCAGCTATATATTTAGCCAGGAGTACCAGCAGTATCTTACAGACGCTTACCTGCGCTCGCACAGTGACACCTGGCTCTATACAGAGCATATGCAAGCCTTACATTGTTATGGGGTACTCTTCTGGGATTTGACTGTACCTACACTTACAGCGAAGGAGCCCAGTCTGTCTGCTTGGCCTGTTCTCCAGCTTGCTCAGACATTCCAATGAGAACCAAAACCATCAACATATGTTGCAGGGAAATCAAATTGCTGAGGTCTTAATTAAAGAGAAGAAATTAGTTTATTAATTGGGTAGAACACAGAGAGAGGTTTCCAGGGAACACCTACAGACTTCTTCAGGAGTTTCAGAAAGCAAATTTGTGGCCAGAGAATGACCCCATTCTCTAGATGGAAGCATTAGGTTCTAACACAAAAGCACGAGAACGATGTCTAGTGACGAAACAACAGGCCACTGAAATTGAGACAAGGTCAATGTGAAGTACACAAGCTCGGGAAAAAAATCATGACTCGGAGCACTATGGTAACATAGTTTTTCCAAGTAATGGAAAATCCAGGAAAGCTGTCTTGTAAAATGCAATATTAATATTACAGATACGAAGCGTGTTATAAAAGGGAATGTGAAGCTGAAAAATCTGCTCACCTGTACGTAAATGGAAAGCTGTATAAATGTTATGCATGCATTAATATTTTTAGACCGTATGGGGGTTATGTATTTTGGGTTTCAGGGGTTTATCATCATCGCTTGTGGGTTTTGTGAATGTCTCTCTTGGGGAATACAGGCTTGGAGAAATGCTGATGGCAAGGGAATCTGCGGGAATGTTAATTTTCATTTTTTCCCTGGAACTGCCTTATAATATGCGGTAATCCATATTCATTCTGCTGAAGAAAAATACTATCTGCTTTTTCTTTCCCTTTTTCTCCTCCTCTTTTTACTTCAGATGAAGAAATTACTAGAATGCTCTCCTAACTTCTGTCATGCAGGAAAGAACTGCCTTTTCTGTCTTTGTTGAGTAAGCTGTCTTGCTTTAGCATCTTCAAAACCATCGTCCCATAACTTAAATTAAAATTCAGCCTTATTGCTAAATCATCTTAATTTTATTGCTGTACTTTTGTAGTTTGCTACTTTGTTTACTAAATAATGCAATAAAGCAATGGAATTTCATTGCAGTGTCCAATAAATAATCAGGTAAAGTGTAAAATGCAGCAATAAAAATGATCAATAGAAAAATAATTAAATTATTATGACTATCATATACATTTAACTAGCTAAAGTTCATTTTCCTTTGAAATGAAGCATCTGAGTAATTTGACAAAGGTTTTGGGGAGTATAAATTCATGGTTTTGACTGTAGGTATGCATATAAATCCAGAGAAAATGGGAAATAAGAAGTTTCAAAAAATAATCTGATCTGATTTACTCCTCATTGAAAAAAATGGAAAAAAATCTGTCGTCTTCAGTGTTGCCTTTGCTTTCTTTGGCAACTTGGGATGATTTTTTGTTGTTTTAAATCTAACCCTGGGCAGTCAGGGAAATATGCAGTGTGAAATTTCTCTTATTAGAAATATTTTTTAAAAATCACATGACATTAAAAAAAAAAAAAAAAATCACGTCAAGAATTGTCAATGTCCAAACTATGCCAAGGCTTTGATCAGAATTTGCAGCATAACAGCCAACAGCTAATCCCTGAAACCTGAACTGGGGAGGGGATACTGTAGTGTTCAGCAAGATGCAGACTTTGAAGGGTTCTTTTTTTTTTTTTTTTTTGGTGTTATTTCTCTGACTTGTCATGAAAGAAATACTCATGGTGCAGGTATATTGCAATTTGTAATAGAAGTCAGTCCATGATTAGATACAAATCTAGTAAAAACACAGATTTTTTTGCCTGTGGCGTTCATGCAAATATTTGTAGAATTATAACGTGTCTTCAGTGTGATTACCGCTTATTTTATCTTTAATCTCTCTCTCTGTCTTGCAGAGGATGTTGCTGTGGGCCAGGGGTCCCTGTGGGTTTGTGTAGCCGTAGCTACATACCACAATAGGTGGCCAAGATAGTTATTACAAAGATATCATTAGTGACATTACAGGTGTTGCAAGCACACATGTAGTTTTGACACATGTAACGGTGTTTTGTTCCGGTGAATATAACTCCTAAGAAGGCACAAGATGATTAGAGATCATGTGGAAGACCGGACTAAAGCAAAAAATACACTACCAGATCTGGGTTGGGTATATGGGGGGTCAGTTTGGGATTTTGCACCATCTTTCCAGAATTAGGGTTACTAGGAAGCAAAGTGTAGGTACCTTGTAGGAGTGAGTGGAGTCAGTGAGGTCCAGCAGATTTTATTAGATCTTGTCTGGACTAAGTTTAACTAGAGAAATGATGAGAAGTGGCAGCTTCAGGAAAGGCAGTCTTGAGAACAGCAGAGAGGGCAAAAAGCTAAACCCCAAAAGCTAGGAATTTTTCCCTTTTTTTTTTTTCTTTTTTTTTAAAGTAAGATTTCACTAGAAAAGAGTGGGAATAAACAATCCAAAATGACTGCTTTGAGACATGGTATAAAACTACATAAGCCTTTCCCACAAATCCCTAAAACAGAAGCGTCGAGAATTTATCTTCTTTAATTTATCATTACACAGTTTAGAGAAATTGGAAATTTACAGGTAAAATTGCATTATGTGTGCTGAATTACATGTAATTCACTGTCTCACCTATATTTCTTCTAAGCATGTGATGGGACAACATGGCCAGATTGCACAAAATGATACTTGCATTCATGATAGTTATTTTTTCACCTTAGTTCTGCAGTTAATCTCTTCAGGGCTGTGATTTAAAACTTTTTTTTTCCAGTTCTGGGGTGTTTTTATACTGTGTTCAAGTACTTGGCAATTTGTGTTCGGTGATTTTTTTATTATTATTACTTTTTAAAATTTTTTGTAGACCTAGCTGAATCTCCCTCCAGCTGCTGGGGTTTGCTCATGTTTGTTTGTTTGCTTGGCTATTTTTTTTGTTTGTTCGTTTCCTTTTTAGTGATATCTTTTTGTGATGGTTTGGGTGCTTCCACTCCCAGGATTGTCTCTTGCTATGATGTAATGTTTTCACTGAGCCAAATCTCAGCTGTGGGTGACCTCACTGGCTACAGTAGCTATATGAGGACTTAGAATGTACGTGTATTTTAAATACATTGTTGAGGGTTTTTTTTGCTTCTGCTTTGTTTTCAATAATTTCATCTTCATTTCTGTATTGACTAAATGTTTAACTATCTGTAACGATGATGTATTTTTAATGTGAGGTCAGGTGCTAGCTGCTTGGGAGAGCTGCTGCTTTTTCTAGGAACTCTTAATAAAGTGTACGTATATGAAAATATAAACAGAAATAGATATATGTGTGTATTTTGTCAGCTTTCTCAACCAGATTATCAGACAGCCTGTAATGCTTATTAAAGAGTACAAAATCCTCAAGTATAGGAGATGTATATGACACATACTTAAATGTACTTCAGTTAACTTTTGTTTCAGAAAGCCGACGTAAACACCTGATGACCTCAGTATGCATGAATGCTTCTGCTGAGAAAAAGAAACTTAGAAAGCTGCAGAGCTTTAAACTTAGGCAACTTTCTTTCCTTGTCTAAAACATGTCCTAAAAACATATCTTCTCACGGATTTGCATGTGTGGATCTGAGAGCTATTTCCTCATGCAGAGGAGACAGAAATCTCTCCAGATTTCTCTCGGGTGATAAAAGAGACAAACTCATCTGTGCTGCTGCAGAGAGCATACCTAGTTCTCTGCAGTGGCGTTTGCTCATATTTACAGCGTTTAGTTCCTTATTCAATAACTGGTTGAATGTTAATCTATAAATGGGATTTTTCTTGCTTGAACTTCATGAGGCAAAGGTTTTCTGACTAAACCCCTTTTGAGCCTAGTAAGAGCTATGTTGGGGTTTGTTAAGCTGAACATCTCATACCCTTAATAGAACCCTGTCCTAATATATATTTTGTTTTTAAAAATGTGAGTATAGTATTTCAGGAATTAGTGGCTTACATAACTCTCATATTAAAGCCCAACGTTCATACAATAGGTCAAATAACAAGGAAACCTGAGCAATGCTGTGGATTTCAGATTATTTGGAAGACATTTTAAGAGGAAGGAAACCAGTTTAGGTGAAACAAGATGTTTTAAACGAAATGAACTGTTCCACTGAGCTGTGTGTGTATTCTCCAAATTCCCAGGTCCTGACAGGGTATAGGAGTATTCAACACCCCAGTCTTGCTGTTAGGTGTCTGCAGCATGTAGTAAGGATGCAAGTGCTATAGCCAGCTCTTCCTTTGGCTCTTTTAAATCATCATCTCCTGGGAAGTATTCCGAGTGCAATTTGTTTTTCATAGTTTGAACACTTCGTTTTTCTTGCAATTCCTAAAAATAAAACCTACTTGATGGACCCTTTCAATTTCAATCATTCTGGTCAAGTATTTTTGCTATACTTGATCAATATAGAGGAAACTAGGGTAAAATGTTGGGTGTGCGTGTTCTTCCCATCACAAGTGAAACAAAAGCTGTCAAGTCATAGATGACTTACATGAGTATAACTTTACCCTCAGAAGTACAAGCAAGGATGAAGGATTCTCCATGGGACTTTATCTTACAACACTGAAATTCCTTAGAGGAAACGTTAGGGCTCTTATGTGTGAATGTGTTAGCAACTCTAATTTTAAGTATTATTTTACTTTCTCTGGGATGTAATTTGCTCAAACAGAGAAAGAAATCCTTTTCATTAGATGAATGAAATGATGAAAAAGGCAAGAAACTTGAACATGAACCTCATATTGAAAACTGAGAGGAACCTGAAAGTAACAATCGCATTTTATACAGATGCAATCAGTTTGTGTTCTGTGAACATTGTTTTTTCTCCTGATGGAAGTTGATTAAATCAGCAAGGAGTTGTGTGTTGTAGATATGCAAGGGATACAGGTGTAGGGGGAAAATCATCAGGGAGAAAGCAAGAAAACTTGCTCGATTCTACAGCTGTCATCTTTGTCAGGATTCTCCAGAGTCCACTTAGGAAAAAATGAAGATTTGCATTGAGGAGTGAGGATGTAAATGTTTTTTGCTTTGTCACTTCTCAGAACAAAACTCCAGTGTGTTTCCAGCCCTTATCGGATGTGATCTTTTCCTCGTTAGTTATTTGTACTTTTATAAATCAAATACGAAGCATGTAGTTGGAATGTTGGGAAAAAAAACCCAAACAAACCCACAACAAAAAACCCGAAGACTATGAGACTGATTATGACTGTGAAGTAATGTGCTCCAAATACTAACTCTAAATCTCTTTGCTGTAGACTTGAGAGAGTTGTTAACATTTTGGCAAATTTGGCATGCTCAAAGAAAAAATTCACACAATTTTTAAAAATATGACTTCAAGATTTTAAACCCTAAACAATAGCAAACATCTATAGTTTATTTTTTAAATATATGAAGCTATAGCTAACATTTTAAACATGCATTATCTTTAATCAATTTTGAAAGCTGAACTTTGAAAATATAATTTATTGAAATAAGTTACTTATGAGTTAAGAAAATGTTTTTCACTATTTAGTTCATGAAAGCAAAGTTTTCATTAGTTCATTCATCTTTAATGTTTTTTAGTCTATTTCTTCTTTGCAGTGATATCTAATATTTGTATGAAGTGCAATCTATCCTCTATACTTGCTTAATACTTGTTTTCCAGTATATTTAAATCAAAGTAAGACTCTGTTGCCTGTGGAAGTACGGTGTTACTATATTAAATAATTGGGCATGCAGGTAGATATGCTAAAAACATTTTTAGGATAAACTAGTGTCATAAGACAGGAAGAGTGGTCAGGAAAACAGTGTAAAGTGTCTCTCTTTCCTGTATTTGAGAACTCTCTCTACTTCCAGCAGGATTTTGGAGGTAATGTATGAGGAAAATTGGAATAGAAATGTACTGCCAGCCAAAAAGAGTAGCTAGGTTCTTTCCACAAAGAAAAGGCCCTCAGATTACAAAAATATGAACAAGATTTTTCCCTATGTTCAGTTCCAAAGATCTGTACTGGTTCAAGATGATAAATCTCACTTAAGAAGGGAAGAAAGAGCATATTCCCTGCTAACACTTTCATTTTTAAGATTTTGCCTTCCTGATGACGTCTCACTAGATTCAAAAGGGCACTTTTTCAGAGGGCACCTGCAGGACAACCAAGGGAT
>NW_010521251.1:0-452 GCF_000687285.1 Phaethon lepturus | reverse complement strand
AATTATGTTCCATCTTCCATGTATTTTTTTTTAAAACATTTTAATCCTAATAACTTCGACATTGATATTTGTGATCACAGTATAATCAGTGATCATTCCACTAGTAAACAAAAATAATATATGTATGGTTGATTATACAATGTTATTTAATATTAAAGCCTAAAAAGTTCATTTGCGTAATTTTAGCTTTTCCAAGATCCATGCAGAAATAATTCTTTAAAATTATTTACCTATTTATTTAGAGAACAGATTGTCTTATCATATGTTAACACTCAACAATTTGAATTAACTCTTTTATTGAAGAAAATCATTCAGAATTCCTTTACATTCATGACAAGTTTAATCTTGTAATTTCATCATTTCTCTCCAACATAGGTCTCAGCATCAGACATACTTTTATAAAATACTAACACATTTAACGAAATAAAATCTGGACAGAGTATGTTACTATA
>NW_010521250.1:17111-28108 GCF_000687285.1 Phaethon lepturus | reverse complement strand
TTGAAAGAAATACACAGGTAGAAAGGATGAAATACCAGCATTATTTGCATGTCACTGAGAGCTTAAAAAAAAAGCAGCAACTGTATCTGTATGGGAAGCCCAAAGGAAGAAGAAGAAAATGCTAGCACCTATCACAGTGTCCTGGTTTCAGCCAGGATAGAGCTGGTTTTCTTCACAGAAGCTAGTGTGAGACTGTGTTTTGGATTTGGGATGAGAAACTGTTGATAATGTGCTGATGTTTTGGATTGTTGCTGAGCAGTCAAGGACAGTCCAGCTTCTTGTGCTGGCCCGCCAGTGAGCAGTCTGGGGGTGCACGGGGAGCTGGGAGGGGACACAGCCGGGACAGCTGACCCAAACTGGCCAAAGAGATATTCCCTACCATACGACGTCATGCCCAGTACATAAACTGGAGTTGGCTGGGGGGTGGAAATCGCTGCTTGGGGACGGGCTGTCGATGGCCGGGGGGTGAGCAATTGCTGTATTGGGCATCGCTTGTTCTTGTACATTCCTGTGTTGGTATTATCATTGTTGTTCCCTTCTTTCTTTCTGTCCTGTTAAACCGTGTTTATCTCAACCCACGAGTTTTTTTTTTCCCTATTCTCTTCCCCATCCCACTGCGGGAGGGGGAGTGAGCGAGCGGCTGCATGGTGCTTAGTTGCCGGCTGGGGCTAAACCACGACGCACAGCAGTCCTTGTTTTTCTACACTGCACCAAACACTTAATGGTAAATAGATTACACTGACATGAGGCCACATAAAATGCAGGTTTCTTCAAACTTCCTTCACAGAGACACTAAACTGGCAAAGAATATTTTCTTCTACAAAATCTGGACTGACAAAACTGCGAGGGGTTACACAGGCTAAATAAGGAATTTTGGTTCCCTTCCCCAGTAAATCTTCATGGAAAAAAAAGGAATTACTCTTCAGACACAAACAGTCATACACATCTTTTTTCCTTAATTCCTTTTTCCAATCTGCAACAGTCTGTACAGAACATGGGTGAAATACTTTGTTGTCTTCAATGGGGGAAACCTATTGCTTCTGTTTATAGAATTTAGTTTCGATGTCAAGTATTCTGGGAAAACTACACTGAGGCTGTACAGAAAATAAAATAGTTGTTCAGTATGGGGACAGACCTTGGACCATGCTCACAGCAAAGCAGGAAATTCCACCAGGTACACACATACTTGCAATGAATCAGCTTCAGACCTATAGCTAAAGAAAAATTTTGCCCTCTTCTGTTCTGCTAAGGACTCAGATTTAAAACTTTGGAAAAATGAGAATTGTTACATCTTCCAGGTGCCGATAGAACAGTGCCACACAGCCACTGCCTCACATCAAAATAGAGGCTCTCTGGGTGGTGAAGACACGCTTGATGAGGTAAAAAGAAATGTAGGAATTGCAGAAAGAAGTCTGTTACAACCAGTTCTTTTTCTGAAACAGAAAAGCCAGATCTTACATATGTTACATGCACTACTTTGCTAGAACTCTCTCCCAAAACACAAATTGCTATTTCACCCTCGGCCTCTCAATCCACAGCTATTCCTTGGCTGGTAAACACAGAATGATTGGCTGGGAGCTCCCAGGGTAGCAGGTATGTGCTATGTATAAGGTAACAGACCTTATATACTTGTGAAATGACTACTGCAACAGTGGTATCAGCTTGAAATAACAGAATGACTTACACTGAAATAGATGACACTTGACTAGATCAAAGATAACAATCAAATCCCATATTTCAGTCCAATAGCAAATAAATGTTACTGAGCCTGGCCTGTGCCCTCAGGAAAAGTTTAAAGGACTCAAACACTGGACATTACATATCAGCACTATTTTTTTTCATATGAAGTTATCAACTGTTATTTCATTTATTGATTCAGCTAAAGAAAAACACTCCATAGTTTGCTTCAGACCCATGAGAAATTAGTTTTGGGATGCACTCCTTCGACAATGCCAAGCTGTCATGCCTATGTGGAGATTTAGTTGACTGTTGGAGTGACAAGATGCATAAGGATACAACTGAGCAACTGCAGCAAAAGACACATAAAAAATATGTAGGCATCCATTTGTCTTTGGTGAAAGGAAGGTCTTTGAAGGAAGATCACTTTCTAGGCTCATTTGACATCACTGTTCTAGTGACAGCAGAGAGAGACTAATCAGCTCTACTCAGAGACAGAAGGATGATCTCTTCACTATATCTTTCGCTGTTCAAAATCATGCAGCATCCTGCTCTAGTTTTGATTTCCTGATACGCTTGCCTGAGTGACAGCAATAGGTTCACGTTCTTTAGTGGCATCTGCTGCCCAATGCCCCAGACACACAATGTGTATCTTCTGCCTAACAAGTTCTTTCTGAAAGCTGAGTAAATTAAGCATCAACTCTTAACATTTCAAAGAAAGGAAGTGACTAAATACCTATGTTATAGTTGTCTTTGCTCTTCCAGCAGTGACCCCTTGATTATTTCTCTGTATTCTTACAGCCTACAAATTTTTATTGCAGAAAAACGGCAAACCCAAACCAATGATAAGGAGATCCACATACTTCTAAACAGAGGAGGTACTTTTATATATTTATCTGTATTTTAGATATAATGATGTAATAAAATCAGGAAAGCTGACTGGCTTGTGCTAAGGTATAGTGCAATTCAGACAGGTTTTAAATGCTGTCTTTGAATGGAATTACTGGATGCCCTTTTGAAAAATAGTAGTATAACTCTGTCTATAAGGAATGCAACACAGAATTAACCAAAGTTCAAAGTTAATCTAACAAGAGTTTATATTGTATACTAAGTAAAACTCTCTAATTAATCACAGCTCTTTACATATGTCTCTTTTTTGGTATATATTGATATTAAAGTGTGTTGCCTTGACATGCCATTATATATCTGAATTTCTTACCTCTATATTGTTTGCTCCCACAGCAGCCAATCAACCAGAAATGCATATATGGAGTCCAAAACACATTCTTATTGATTTTTCAAATTAATCTTTTGGGTCTTTTGTGTGAGCAGATACCATGTGCTTCCTTATGTATTTCCACTGTATTTCATGCCATTCATGGAGGGCAGTTGCAAAAGTTTTGGCCTAATATCTTAATCAACCAAGTGAGGCAAACAAATAATTTTTGCTTAAGCAAATAGCATAGTAAATGGTGAAGAAGGAGTAGAAGATGTAGGTGTAGTTACACAGACTGATTTGGATGACTTACAAATGTGGACTTACTTAAATCATATGCATTTTAACGCTGGTGAATGCAAGATAATAGATCCAGAAACAAATAATGTACATCAGACTTACAAGTCACTCTGAGAAGGACTTAAAATCATGTATAGCTTGTCCTCTTGCAATTACTAGGTAGCTAGGAGGGTTAATGCAATACATGAATATTTTGGCAGAAAAAAAATGCTGAATACCCAGTAGAATTAGAGGAAAAAATAGGGAATCTGTATATAATAATATGCAAACTACTGCTGGGTGAAATGTTCAATTCTAGACTGGAATCCACTCTCCAAAAGAAAAGATGCCAGAACTTGCAAAGTATTTAAGAATTCTGAAATACATCCATTACTGTGACCAGTTGTAAAACCTTGATCTTAATTTATTAAAAAAAAAAAAAAGTGATTGAGAGGTGACTTAAAAGTGACTTGTTTGTATTTAATTGGGAAAAAAGGATTTCTGACAACAGAAGGAATTTTACTGTATCAGGGAAATATGTGAGAAGGTATAATCACTGGGAACTGGAGTTAGGTAAACCGATGAGAAATAAGACACATTTTCCTCTGACTGTGAACAGTGAACCCTTTGGAACAATCTGTCGATAGACGTAATGGAACAATACTCATTTAATATCTTTTAAATGAAGAGCTGACGCCTTCCCATAAGAGACTCTTACAGAGTTTAAAATAGTGACTGCTGGGCAGATTACATGGCTATATTATTCAACAGTGCAGACCAGGTGGCAATAGCAATCTCTCTGGCCTCAAAATTACTGAAATGCTAGTAACTACACTCACAAAAGTTTGGAAAACAGGGATGCAGAAGAGAGAGGAGATACCAGTCATTGGGAGCAGGCCAAAAGCTTAACAAGCCACTGAGAACAAACATGAGCACATTTCAGTCCCGTATTTCCCTAGGGGTTAGTGCTGGGGGAGACACAGAGATTTGTTTAGAGACTGTTTGTTCTAGCTAAATTGTTTCCAGGATCTAGTCAGAAGTATTTAGAAAACCCTTTCATTAGCTAACAATAGAAAGTAATCTACACAACCACAATAAGCAACATTTTTTCAGGTCCCTGTAAGACAGCTCTGGGTACTCCCATATTCATCTGGCCATTTACTTCAGGAATTAGTCATACCTGGCCTCTTGACTACAGTCCCATTGTAATTAGACCAGGAATTATCACGTAGATCATGGTGTAAAAAATCTGACTGTTAATAATGGGTCTAGGTTTATGGACAGGAGCAGATTTTACATATTTAGCTGCAGTTGCTAAATATTAATAATATAATACAGTGTTATAATATATGTTATTATATATTATAATATAGAAATTAATATATATTATTTTAAATATATATAATAAGAGAAATAATACACATTAAGAATAAAAAGTTTGCTGCAATTTCCAGTCTTCTGGCAAATGAAAAGTATATTTGCGTTTGTTAACTCCTGCATAGCTTTCACCCACACCTCAGTCTCTGCTTTTTCACTTGCCATGTATCATAATTTCCTGTCATTTAAACCACCGAGTCATATTTTCGTCTTCAGGTCTGAAGATGAAATAGCTCTGAATAGCCTAAAAGCATCAGCAAAACTGTGAGGAGCTGATCTCTTCCTCTTTCATCAATGAATGTCTCCAGCTTTTTTTTGAAGGTTTTACCTTTCTTTTAAGGTGTTTCTGATTGTCCTGCATATTCCAGTGTCCAAGCAAGAACCAGTGAAACCCACCATGTCTAAACAACTTAAAATTTAAAATGCTACTTTGATCCCTCATCATATTTAGGCTTTCAAATTTGGACAGTCTGACTCGGAGTATTTGTCTCCTAATTTCTCTATGAATCCTCACAGAAAAATTGCAAAAACTAATAGGGAAACTTTGCCCTGACAGTTCTTCTGTAAAACTTTACCTGAAATTTTATGGTTTATATGTGATCATTATACATTTCCAGCAAGATCACGACAGGCCATGGAGACCAAAACTCTTACATTGATTTCCAGTACGAGCAGCCACACAAGACCCTCGTCTGTCTAAAATCAGTCAAAAGGCTGCTTTTTAAAGAACACGAGTTTGTTAAGAATAAAGTTAAGAAATCAGTAAAACAGATCTGTCATTATTAAGTTACAGCAAATTGAAGTCACTGAGATCTCTCTCATGACTGTTTGGCCAAGCAGTGAAGCAATGCAGATAGTTGCTATTTACAATCCCATAACCAAGGACAGCCATTTACCCTGAAGAGCTAAAACTCCTCCATAAAACAAAGAGTTTAGAAAAGAAGCAGATTTCCATAAATGATTACATTTTGGTATAAAATACAAAGCCAAATTTTGCAAGATCTTTGTAACTGAAAAGCACCATGCAGAAATTACTGTGTGAAGAAACAGTTTCCTTCACACAAAACTCAGTTTTAACCCACTAACTGATCCAGGTTGACTAATTTTTACTGCTGGAGGCTAGATGTAAAATCAGGGTAAACTAATACTACCTGAATTAAAATATCTGAATTTTAAGTGTCCATGGCTAGAAATACTGTTTTTTCATTAATTTGTCAGAATACTCCAAATAAAGAAGTGTTTCAGTCCCACCTGTCAGGGTTCCTCCAATGAGCTAGAAGAAATTAACCTATATGCTTCTTATATAAAGCACAACGTCAAATCACAATTCACAAATCACTTTCACAAAAGAGTAAAATTCTTTATTGTGGTTTAACCTGGAAGGTAGCTAAAACAACTACACAGCCATTCACTCACTCCCCGCCTCCCAGCAGGATAGGGGAAAGAATTGCAAAAAAGGTGGAACCCATGGGTTGAGATAAAGACAGTTTAAAAGGACAGGAAAAAAAAAAGATAAAAGAATATACAAAATAAATGATGCTCAGCACAATTGCTCACCACCCTCTGACCGATGCCCAGTTAGTTCCCAAGCTGCAGCGGCTCCCTGGACAACTCCCCCATTTTATACACTGAGCATGACGTTGTATGGTAGGGAATATCCCTTTGGCCAGTTTGGGTCAGCTGTCCTGGCTGTGCCCCCTCCCAACTTCCCGTGCACCCCATGCCTTCTTGCTGGCAGGCCAGCATGAAAAGGTGAAGAGTCCCTGACTGCCTTAGCAACAACTAAAAACATCAGTATGTTATCAACATTATTTTCATCCTAAATCCACAACACAGCACTATACCAGCTACCAGGAAAAAAACATTAATTCTATTCCAGCCTAAACCAGGACATTCTTAAAGGTAGGTGTACATGTGCTGTTCCTTCAGTGCAATGAACTGTTAAGATAAGTTTGTGAGCAGACTGATAATGCTTGATTAATACTTGATTCAGGAAATAAATTCCAAAACATATTCCTCCCTCTGCTCTCTCCTAAGCTAGAACTTGAAATATACGTGAGAGCAATAAGTTTTAAAAAACTGTATGTTACGTAAAAATGTAAAAGATTTTTCTTTTGGAAGAGGCTGAAATTCTTCTGGTACTGCATATGGGGAAAAATGAGTAAAGCTTGACCAGTTTCTTCAGACAAAACAATCTCCATAAATAGGCAGAAATTTTCTTGTGCAAGGAATGAAAATGACAACAAAGGGTAAGTGCAATTGGAAAGGATAAAAGCAAGGAGGATTCTTAACTCTAATTGAAAGTCAGGAGAACTCAGAGATTTCAGTCACCTCCAAACGTTGGGAAAATCTTGCACCAAAATATTTAAACTCTTGAAGAAATTTTAGCAAAAGGCTTGAGAAAAGCTGCCTGCTTCTTCATCTGCATTAGCAAAGGCAGAGTCTAATATTTTGATTTCTGTAGTACCTTTCTCTGCTGCAAGTCCCATTAGTTGAGGACATTTACTGATATGAACAAGATATCAGCAAAGAATTCTGTTTTGTGATTACAGTACAATTGTAATGAAGATCAAATGGAACAAAATTACAGTGCTTCCTTCAAAATAAGTAAAACAACTTATACCTAGATGAGTTGCAAAATTAAAATTATTGCCCCATAATGTATATATTTTTGTTAAATAAATTCAGCAGTACCTGTATTGCACGGATTTTCTTTTCCTTTGTACACACATATTTCTCTGCCAGATTTGAATGCAATTTCTGCATGCTGGATAGGAAGAGCTTAGCTCCTCTTCCTCCATGGTTGGAGAGCTGCACGAGTGCATCTTTCACTCCGGTGCCATGAATTCTAAGAATCTACCTTTTAAAAGGTTGCAAGGTTGTAAAGCCATCTAGGGTCTGCCAATAAAAGTGCTAAGAAGGAATAGCATCTAGAGTTGTTAAAATGCTGTTAGAGTATGAAACATTATGAACAGGTGGGACATCTCAATACGGGTGTCAGCAGTAAGTGAAACATGGGGAACTGCTGCAACGTAGCACAGCAGTCCAACATTTCATTATCTGTTGTGTCTGTTGGTGATCAACTGGTTAAAATCTTGCATAAGGTGGACGCAAATTCTTGCATCACATGAAGTGATACTAAATAGGAGACAAGACCAATGATCATATGAGACAAGAACATATCGGGGGCTAAATGATGCTGTAACAGGTGTGGTAACACCTAGCTTGTGGCTACGGTGTCTCAGGAGCAGCCCCTGAAACAGCACCAGCAGAGTTTCAAATCCAGGAAGATGTTCTGCTTCAGGCTGGCTTGTACCACCCAGAGCTGATTCACTTGAGTCTTGTTTTCTGAAGTGCTGAACACCTGCAGTTTCCTCTGATTTCAGTTGGTGTAGAGGGTATTCAGCGCTTCCAAAAACCAAGCATTATGCATGAGCAGACACGCTCTGAAGAAGCAGATGCTCCACAAAGCCAAAAATACCACCAATTACACAAGCTCGGTGAGTTTCTTCCAGAGCAGAGTCTGAAGTGTGCAGATTTATAGAGAGATGTTGAAATACCTCCAGCAACCACAGAACAAGAATAGACATAAGAAAATAATAATGTCACCCACACTAATGTCAGTCTTGCAGTATTTTAGATATCCAAACCAAATGGGTGGTGCTCACTCTCTCCGTGCTATCTGGCAGGCAAAGAACAAACTGCAGCAGTTTCAACAGGACAAATCATTTTACATTTGGACAGGACAATTTCACTCACGAGGTGGATTACTGAAACAGTGTATGAGGAACTGTTCCTGTTGTCTTTACTGAAAAAAGGAAATCAGAGGAGGGAACTGCATTGTTACCAACAGAGAAAACAGAATAGTGTGATTCTAAAAGCACATTGCTTTAGTGGTTTCACCGAAAAAAAATAATTAAGTAACATTTTTCTAAAATGCACAGAAATACTGATTAAATATAAACAAAACTGTCTGAGGTAAAAACAATAGCAGCTAGTATTGATTAGCCCACTGGTCAGTTTTCATTAACATGCTCTTTTTTGTGCACTCTTTGAGTTCAGAGCTGGGTCTCTGTGCGTATGTGGCCGTATTGCAGGGACTCAAGAGCTACACTTAGCCCTCTGCAACTGGCAACCAAATACAGGAGGATTTCAATTTATCTGGAACATAAATGTTTTACATGCATTAGAGATATATCAGGGATGCAGGTATTATGGTGTTCTTGATATTTGAGGTGATCCTTTTTTTAAAGGACAAACACCATTAAAAAGGTGAGAACTATCAAATCCATAACTAACTCTTACATGATAAATTCTGTCAGGTTGCACCATTTTTTAGAGTCCACTTTCTTCATCATCTCTTCAAAGGATTTTCCACAGGCAGGCAACTTTTCTAACATGAGAGATTCATTGCAGAGATTAGTCTGTTGATGTGCACCTATGTAAAATCAGAGAGCACCTTAAATCTCAAACATTGAAATGGAAAAAGCACAAACACATCACCCACAAACTCCACATAATTCTGCTTGTCACCTACATTGTTGCAAACCTAACATTCAACTTTCTAAACATTTTATAGATAAAATATACCTTTATGTAAATTTATTAAAAACATAACTTAGTATCAAATACTATAGGGTACCATATGTACTATCATCTTTTAGACCTGGCACAGAGAAACCTACCTAGTCACTTTTGTAATCTTACTTAGCTTCTACTCATTATTATTACTGCCCATTTGCATTTATAGTTAAAAGCTAACTGAAGTTACTGATCATATACTTCAGTGCAGAAGGCATTTCTCAAGCCTGTACAGATTTTTCCCACTGAACTAACCATAGGACTGTAAATTAACTTGGATATCAGAAACATTTGTATATCTTAGCAGCTAAAGGGCTCAAAATTCCACAATCACAATTAAGCTTTTTCTTTAGTATATCTTTAGGATATATTAAAGGAATAATCTACCATTATCTGATGTTAATGTTACAAGCATACAACTACTTGCAAAGAAGGAGTTAACCTTGACTTGAGCAAACGTCTACCTTTCGCAATCTGTAATGACAACTCCACAATATTTGGAGTCAAAGGTTTTTCTCACCCAGCCCACACCTGTATTGGAATACAAAGATAGTATTTTGGCATTTCTTATAAAAATAAAATTCTAAAAAAATTATGTTCAGATTAACTAAAGCATTTTAGTTAATGGTTTTGGTAAGGCTGAAACACTATGTTTTGATTAAGTAGTTAAATATATCTTGCTTTAACTTTATAATTGCCCCTATTTCGATTGCTCCTTTGTATACAAAATGCATACATTTTGCAGAACATTGTACGTATGTCAACATACTTAATACAAATGCCTAAGTTAAATTAGTCAGAAAAACACCAGTGTGATTTCTTCTCTTTACAGCAGCATAAATCTGAGAAAAGGATTTACCTGAGCAAAACTGCAACTCTGACAAACCTCTCAGGAGGTGTCAGGCAACCCTCCTGAGAACTCTGCAGAAACAGCTTTTTTTTAAGAATAAAGCCAAGAAGAACAGACCATTTTGTACATTTTTAATCATAGAAATAAATCTAAGTAGAATCAGGTCTTGCACCTTTTTCTTCTGAACCTACATTTTCACTCAGACCTTATTTACACCAGGTAGAGGAGGTATTTCTTTTCCTTCTATTAGTTACTTTGAGAGCAGGATCCCATCATTGCTGAAAGAGCCTGTGGTTCTAATTTTACATGGTGACAGCCAAACACACTGCCAGGTGAAGTGAGGTCAAAGGCGTGTAGGCATTCACTTGAAGAGAAGTCAGACACAGCCCTCACTCTCAACAGGGCACTGTTCCTCACTATTCAGTCCAAAAAACTTAAGGCAAGATGACTGGTTTCAGGTTTCACAACATGACTCAGCCATCAATCAGAAACGTTAATATCTCCATTCAAAACAGGGCATGTGATTGTAAAACAGGCTCAAGTGCACATTAGGTGTCTCACCCATGAAAGAGGTGCCTCCTCCAGAGCCCAGGCAGGAGCACCTTGCAATTTAACTCCAGCTATCACAGTCGACTCTTTAGTTGGGGAAGTCAATGACTCAGTGATGCCGTGTGCCAAACAAGAGACAGCCGTCACATCTGACCAAAGAAATACTTTGCTTTCACATACTTTCCAACAGCAGCAGGCCCATAACTGGACAGCCTACTTCGTACCTGAGACCCCAAGCCTACTATTTCATACAGACCACAAACCTCTCCAGGTGTACAGCTGACACACTGGGACCTGACCTGACCTCCTTCTTCATATCTGATTGTCAGAGCTCTTAGAGCTGACACTAAGCCTTCATCCATGTCAGAAAAAAATCACAACTACAGTTAATCATCAGTGATAGAAATGATGAAAGTTACAAAAGAGGGGCAGCGTAATTTTGTCTTTGGAAAGTTAACATGATAGCAT
>NW_010521250.1:10111-17080 GCF_000687285.1 Phaethon lepturus | reverse complement strand
TCGCAGGAGCGCGTGGCCCCTGCCTATTAAAGCATCCCTGCCAATTCATCTAGCAGCTGCAGCAGTTATAAGTTATACTTTCCACACCTAGATCTGCAGATGAGCATTAAAACTGGGCAGAATTCAAAACCAGATATGAAAACTGCACAGATGGCAACTTAAATCCTACACTGATGCTTTGACAAAAGTTAGGCAAAGCCGTCTTCCCTGGCAGGGTATACTGAACAGCCAGCCATCGCTTGATTTATAACCTTATAAATCCAACAGAATACAAGTTTCTCCTCCATTACATCATATGTACTGATAATTTACTCCAGCCTCTTCCCAGCAGAATGTTTAAATGGATTTTCCATGGCCTTGGTATTTTTGGTTGGCTCTCTTTAGAGCTTCAATATTTTGCAGGATTATAGAAAAAGCTCTGATTGATAGAGTAATTTGACAGGAACAATCTGGTGATACAAGATTTTCTGTCTAAATCCCTGGCCAAAGGGGTTCAAAATTATGAATAATTATACAATTTTCCCATCACTATTGAGACTGACCTTTACAAAACACTACAACACTCTGTTCATACAGCCAGTGGACAAGACCAGTTGTAAAAAATGCATGACAGCTGATTAATTGTAATGAGATAGGATGAAAGCACTTCTCAAATGGCTGCCATTAACAAAACAGACATGGAAGTTTGAATTTTAGAAATAAATCTTACCTGCAAATCCAAGTATCACTAGACCGTTAACTAGGGGGAAGGAAAAAAAGAGATGAGTTAGATTTCTCCATACTATTATATAAGAGAATTAGTGCAGATACAAGCAAACTTGAGCATAATTTAGGTTTCAACAGCACACTCAAAATGTTCATTCAAACATTCGTTCCAGTTTTATTAAAGAGTGTGTCTGAATGGAAAAATGAAAATTTAGACAACATTATGTTTTTAAATTCCTTTTTATCTGTACTTTACACAGATGAGTCATGCAGAATTGTTATGCATCTGTCCACACCATTCTTTCCTGTTAGTCTCCAATGTTAATGATTAGACACAGGGAAATTTTTACTTTAAGATTCTTAAGGGTGAAAAAGTTGGAGAAGATAACACATTCGCTCAAAATGTAGGTGAACTACACATTCTAAAGTATAGGAAAAAAAAGCCCTTTTGCTATTAAAATCAAGCAAGCATAGAATCACAAACAAGTATGTACTCCATTTAGAAATGTAATGCTGTGTTTCATGGTCTCCACCTTTTGCACAGTGAAGTCATACATTCTGAAAAACATAATGTTCAAAACCCTTATATAAGCTTCTCACGTGGACATTACACTAACACAGGTATGTCAGAAGAGCATCCAAATGGAAACACAGACTTTGCCAACAGAAGGAGTCTTCTGATCAGCGATTTGCAGTACATCCAGAGGGATTAGATTAACAGAAGCCCACTGTGTTTGCACAGCTCCAGCCATACTTGGGATTTTGCAAATATAGCTGAGGCATGTGGCTTCAATTATTTCTGATGTCCCAAGGGAAAAAAAAAAATTGCTGACAAATCTTTATAGTGTTAACCTTGCATCAGAAATGAAACGAGTAATTTCACACAGATGGGTGCCTCCTGCTCCTTGTTTATACCCTACGTCTCACTCCAGTAGAATGAATCAAGATATATTTAGCAGAATATAAGTTCAAATCATATGGATCTAGACTGTGCATTCCCTGAGACATACCAAGCCCTTGACTGAGTTAATTGCAAATTGTTGTGTACATACATCTGAGAAGACTTTAGATCCTTCTAAGGAACATATTTTTTTTCTTCCAGACAAGCATTAATCTCTGTCTTAGTTACTAATGAGTCAGAATGCACTGAAACTCTGAAGAGAAGGAATCAATGTATCAGAAAATTCTGTTGCATTCAAAGTCACAGAGCTGAAACTCCCTTATACATGCTGCTAGCTATATCTCTTTCACAAATAAGAGCACTTTTCTTTCCAGGCTATTAGCTGTTACACTAGTAAATATAATTGAGCCTCTGGGTAGGTTTTTCTTTAATCCTCACTTGAAAATGTGCCTTATCAACTGCAGAAAACAGAAAATCAAATTAAAAGCACACGCTTTATGAGGAAGCCAAATCCAACCATTCTGAGGAAACAGTCTAGATTCACAGAGGTGCCCTAGATGCTCCCCTTGAGGACCACAGACTGCACCTCCAATTATTACTCTATCAGTTCTTATCACTGATTTCTAGATCCTTCATAGTTATTGCTGCAGTAATCCTCACGAGACCACGGTGAGGTAAATAAAACAGGATTTACAACGAGAGAGAACTGGTAAGAGAAAACAATACGTCTGTGTTTTACAGACGAAAGGTTGAGTGACTAGCCCAATGTCAAGCAGGGAAGCTGTGATAAATCAAGTACCGAATAAAGGCTCACAGGTTTGTGCTCACAAATCCCCCTGCTCACAGGAAAACATGCTTTTTGCATTTTCTAATCTGCTTATAACAAAGAAACACAGGATGTTTTGCACCTACCTTCAACCAAAAGAGTCTAGATACCATAAGAGAAGGGTAAAACAACAATCCAGACTACCACATGCTAGCATGCCCACCTTTCTTTCTTTTCTTTACTTCCAGATATTCAACTCATAATAAAGATTTAATCAGGGGACTATAACTTCTTGGCCGTGATCCTTTACACAAAAAGTATTACATTTCTAGCAGCTCTTTTAAGAAGGGGCAAGTTCAACTTATTTCTTGAAAGGTTGATGTCATCACATCCCATAGAAGATAGACAGAGGAAGCCAAGTGGGGTCACAGTGTTGGAAGGTGTTGCCAGGATGCCAAAATGAACAGTTGCTATACACTTGTTCCTGAACCAACATTTAAGAGAGGGGAAAGGAGGTTCAGTTGAACTGTACAAGTTGCCTGCAGGTTAAATAATGTTAATAATGGACCACAGCAATGGTCTTTAACTTTTATTTTCTCTGTACACTGTAGCAGCATGTACGATTACCCCTAGTATTAGTGCAATCAGATGCAAAGGGACCAACCAGCTTGGAGCCAGAGGAAGAAGTGAAGGAAAGTACCATGGAATGAAAGATGGGGAGAAATAGGTTTGAGGAGCCTTTGGAAAGAAAAAGAAAAGATAAGAAAAAAAGATTAAAGGAATAGAGAATAAGAAAACCAAGTTTTTATTAACAATCTACTTCAAAATCTTGTATATGAAAAAAAAAAAAGAAAATCTGATCCTAGACCTTCACTGCAGCTTCTTATTAGCTATTGTCTATTCTCCTTTTGTAAACATTCTTCTGACGTTAAAAAGGGAATTCAGAATGGGGTTCATAGCAATATGTAAATTCACTATTGGGATACATGAGAGGGTAACTGTCCTGTAATTTTTCAAGTATATAAACTTCTGGTTTTCTGTGAAATGGATAAATATTTTATTTTTCTGCTATACTGTTATTATTTACTGGTATTTTTTTCCCAGAGGCTTAAAAGTAGCACTGAAAGTGTTTGTATTGCAACTGCTTCATAAATCTGAAGGAGCATATGAATTGCTACATGTACTTCCTAATGAATGTTCCTCCAAACACTTTGTAAGAATAATTTTGGAAACCTTGTATCAGTATGTAAAAGGGAAATATTAGAATATTATTTACCCTTGCCTGAATATTTCTTCAGGATTCTGCAATTACTGACAGGACAGTAAGATTTTTGAGCAGCTCCAATACTTCCTTAGAATACAGATATCAAATAATTCCTGTTTTACCTGACCGCTGTGTGCAGCTTTTCACCAGCAATTACAGCAGTGTAATCCTATGTATATTCTTTGAAATTTGTGATGTCTGATTCAAACCCTATTTTTAGCAAACCTAATTTTCATAAGAAAAAAAAACACATATAATGAACTGAAGTTATAACATATGTAAAGACCCTACTTCTATACCTGAAGGTACAGAACCACTGAGGACTGACATACTGATTGACATACATTGACTTACCAGACATGACAACCAATTTACTGAAACAGATTTCTCTTAACACCCACAGTGCCACTGCCTGCAACTTAGAGAGAGGAGTCTTAACATGGGTAGCTTCCTGCAGGGCTGTGGAAGCTTAGAGGAATGTATTTCTCAACAGCCACACAAGACACCTTGCTCAAGTGCCATAGGGAGCTGTCTGGCCCTCCCCGTGCTGCAGCCTATGCTTAAGGATCTAAGCCTTTATCCTGTACTGGCCTTATAGGCCTACTTCGTACCCCTTCAAACTGCAGCTCTGGGTTTTCTTAAATGATAAATTGTTTCTCTGAGCCCAATTCTTATTCCAGCTAATCACACCAGGATATTAAACCCGCAACAGAGATAACAAGGTTACAATTTAGCAAGAAATTGCCATATAGATGGGCAAAGCATAAACTTCTGCTATGAAAAAGTCTGAAACACGCTCAGGAAAAAAAAAATTGGTGATGACTGATGATAAGTTGGGGTGACCCCAGCACCATCCCCCAAGGTGGGCAGAGCCACGGGTGGGAAACAGGCTCCATTGGTGGTCCGACGTGGCAGGGGATGAACCAGGGAGTGTAGACAGCAGCAGAAGGAGATAGGGCCAGAGACAGGATGGGAGAAAAGGTGGCCCAGTATGTAGGCCCAGAGCACATACAGGAAAACAGCCAGTAAGCCAGGACCACTTATGGTATAGCTCAGGCACAATGGGGAACCCAGACAGGGGGCAGGGGGAACTCAGTGGGGCTGTTCAGGGCACTGTTAATGCACAAGAGTCCTGACAGCAGGTCAGCAAGTAGCCAGCAAAGTGCAGCCTTCCACCAGGCTTAACATGATACAAAAACTGGTCCAGCTGGATACCCCTACCTGCTACACAGTGAAATGTATGTGTGTGTTTATGGGGAAAATGAAACACATCTTCTCAGGTGGCTCACCCCCAGAGAGAATGCTAACATGAATTATAGTACTGTTTGAAGTCTAGATGTGATTATAAAAGTACAGAAAGGAAAAATAATGTTCTTGGTACAGATACTAAAGTCCCACCTGCCAATCTTTAAATAACTCTCGCTACAACACATATGGCTCAGAAGGTCATCTTTTGTTCTCAACTATTAACTGTCTCTTTGACACTTTTCTTTATAAGAGGAGCGGGACTGGGACAGGATGCAAGAACACCACCGCATTGTGTGAAAGCAGCCAAGGAAATGAGGCAACTGAAGTTCACGGAGCCAGGCAATGACAGGAACCCAACACAAAGGAAGGATGCCAGGAATATACAGAAGCTTGTAATAAATATAGTACTTGAAAGAAGCGTTACACTTACATTCAAAATTGGCCCAGAATAAACTTGCCTCAGCATGTGGAGGGGCAAGAGCAAGGTAAATCTGTTGGCAGGGTAGATTGATCTGTCCCTATGTCTGAGAAGTTATCTAGAGAGATAGTGCAACATGGAAGTCAGCTTTGCATTATCCCCTGCTTTGATGCTGAACCCTTTTTTAATACTTTTTTTTTCCCCCTTGTGTCAGCTGTATGGAAGCCATGGAAATGTCATATTCAAAATTAAATGTGCAGTTCAATGCTGTACTTTATCACAGTTTGAGGCATTATGTTACTGTTTTTGAATTGGTAAGGTAATTTCAGACAGTTTTGGACATTAGAATCATCTTCTTGCAGAGCAAGAAAAGCATGAAAGGCAACAATCTAAGCTTTTTCATTTCATCAGTGTAAATCAACAGGGAACATTACTGAGGGTGTCGACTGTTCAGTCTCACATTGATTCAGAGCTCCCCAGCTTTCCAGTGACTGCAAAGAAATGTAACAATTATTCTGAACTCATACTTCAGCTGGGAATTTTTCAGAGTAGGAATACAAATTATTGTCCTTTGCTTTGTGAAGTTCTTAAATCACTGCTGGCAGCATACAAATAATGCTTCACAATTTCTTAAGAGCCTATATCTACTTCCAAAAGTGTTGGATGGGTTTTCTGCTATTTTGTTTGAAACCAGTATGTTTTATTTAAATTAAATATATAACCAGTATTTTAAATTAAATATTTATTTATTTTTAATTAGTTATTAAATAAATATTTAAATAAACCATACCGGTTCAATAACAGACTTAGGGAGGGGATTACTTAGCAATTGAACAAATGCTAAGACCTGTATTGTAACAGAAATTGTGTGACTCAACCTGAAATGTCATATAATGTCATCTTCACCTCTTTTCTGTCCCATTATGTTTTTGATGAAGCACTGTGTAACTGAAATATAACATGCTTTTTTTTACAGCCACAGAATCAATTGCTTGAAGTAAACTTTCTTTACATTCTTTTAGAAGAGTGGTATAAAAAAATTACCATTGACAGAAATCCCAACTCAAGATCCATCCTTCCAGAGAGTAAAATTGAAGAAGAATAAGAGGAGTACATTTGTAGAAAGAAATTTGTGGCATTAGAAACTGTTTAAAGATGACATTCAGCAATAATACAGGGACCATGATCTGATTTAAGGTGGCTGGAAGTGAGTTGCAGGACACTATACTCCTCAGCTCTACAGCCTACAGCCAGCAGAGACAAGCTGAACAGCTTTCCTAACAAAACCAAGTTCACTGAATTCACTTCTGTGCACGGTCCCCAGCATGTTAGGAGAAGATTGTTATTCAGGATCTATCTACAGGCCTTCCAAAGGCTTAATGTTCCCCATTTTCATCTAACTTCTGCCTGTAAGACCTGGTCTTCTGGGTCTTGGGATACGGTGGTTGTCACACAGATGTATAACCTCTAAACTAACCAAATCATAGCTCTTAATAATTTATAATTACAGATAAATATGCTTCTAGCAAGAGGAAGTGAAAATCTTTTTTTCACCCCCCTAAACATTTACACTTCTCCAGGTTCATTACAACCTTGTGAGGTACCACTACTGCAGTCTCCATTTTACATCAACTACAGAAATAATGACAGAACTAGTAAGAAAGCTG
>NW_010521250.1:0-10080 GCF_000687285.1 Phaethon lepturus | reverse complement strand
CAGGAATGAGCATCACACTGAGTATAGTGTGACCCAGCAATGGTCCGGTGCCAGGACCTCTGTCTCACCACTACCTTTCTCTCAGAAAATGTTACCAAAGCAACTGAAGAACATGACAATCTCTCTGTCTCAAAGATAATTTTGAAATGTGTCTGCTCTGCAATTTATGGGAAAGGTACATCAATAAGTAAGGCAACATAGTTCAGATTTATTCCCCCCAAAGAAGGGCCAGACTGTGGGGAGATACACACTCCCAGTCCACATGAGAACTGTGAAAGCCCCCCAAGTTGGCCATCCGCATCCAGGACCTCACTCTGACACAGTATCTGGTCATCTGGAAGTACATATTTGATCTAAAGGGTGCTTATTAGTGTAACCCAGCTGCCTGTCATTAGTCAAAAAGGCAGGAAAACACAGAAGAAAATGTGATGTGACAATAAGGTTTCCCTATAATAAGGAAACATAAGGTCAGCACAATAGTGACTTTATACCTATCCATCTGTGAATGAGTGTAAAACATCAGCCCCTTGAGGAAAATATGGAGTCTAATCTGCTCCTGTGGAGTAGCCTGAAAGAGAAATCAAGTGACTTTTTTTTTTTTTAATTCACCTTGGGAAGGGGAAATGACCCATGAAAGTTTCACATATGAGGGTCACAGCACACTCCCTCCTGAGGAAGTGTTTAAAACCATGGGATACTTGAAGACATTAAAAGTTTCTTCTTCCCTTGACAGGCAGAACATTTAAATCAAGATACTGCCATAATAGAAGGCCTGGGGAAATGTTTTTTTCCTTTTCTGAGCAGACAACAAAAATCCCCATCCTGTACCGCCACCTTCTCTTGATGCTGTATGTACTCCTCCCACAAATTCCTAATGTTGTTACATACCATGTCGAGGCATTACATCGACATTACTTCAGTGGAGTAGTGTTTTCATTGAATTCTACACCTACCACGAAATAATAAGTTGGCCTGACCATTCAAATGTGGGTTCTTTTTCTTCAGTAGCCCCGTGCTCCAGAGCTCTGGATACTCAACTACATGTTCACAGAATATTTTAAATGACATATTGCCATGAAGAACTCACAAGAGTAACAAAATCTCAGACCTTCACATGTCTACTTATACTGCTATATATGTACCTGCTCATAGTAGGTGTGTGTGGCTCTTCACAACAGCATCCTTGCTCCAAGGAACAAACACAGAAAACAGATCCTCGACAGCCCAGCATGGCAGCATGATCCCTGCACACTGTAATTTTCCCTGGATGGATATTCGCATAGGAAACTGCACAGTTGCAGACTGGCGTAGGAATTATTTAGACCAATCCTGGAGTAAATCATTACTCTCAGTGGATCTCAGGAGTAGAACTGAACCCCAGTGGAGCACAAATTCCCAGGCGTGCTTGACAAGGCATGCTGCCCAGCCAGCAAGGCAAGGCACATTTGGCTACTCATACAGAACCCAGTGCTTCTCAATTTGCACTTTCTGTGTCTACTTTCATTTCACATTTCTTAACATAGTTCTTTTGCTTTGTTTTTCAAATAGCATGTGCCACTAAAGGAGTAAGAGGATATGACAGTGAAAGGTTCAAATTCTCTTTCTTCTTTCCACCATGTACTATCTTCATACTTTGACATTGTACTGAAAGTTGATTACAATTACTCCTGAGTAATAGAAACAAAGCATTTACTAGTAAGTGTTCCATTAAAAAAAAAAACTTACAGTAACAAAGGTATACAAAAAGTAACAATACAGTAAAACCTTTAAATTAAAGTTTTCTTTACAACCATTAATATTCTTTATCCTGTTTTTCTTTCATATCAGTATTTTATTAAGAAAACTTAAAAAGAGTCTGACCTTGTTTTCTCAAGCAGCCCAAGACCAAGAGACATTTCAGCAATAGCAGATCAGCAGCGCTTACATTTCCATGGGAAAATAAAGACTGTGCTAGGAATATGTCAGTTAACAAGTATAGAAAACCAAAAAAGTAAACACTGTACAGAAAAATGCTATACTGTATTTCTTCCTGAGCTAAGAGAATTCCTAGGGCATGAAGAAGAAATCATTCATTGCTATTTGTGGAGCCAGGTTGAAACAGTGAACATGACCAGCCCTGAAGAGCAGGCTTCTAACATCTTCAGATCTGCACATTTTTGAGGTCTGGGATGGCTGATCCATAGCCCAGAGTCCCCTGCTGCACAGCCACCCTGTTGTGGTCACTATCCAAATGTTCTTCACAGAGGCTTTTTTCTGAAGCTTTCACCCTATAAATAATAAAAAAAAAGTCTTCAATAATTTGAGGATAAAGCTAGAGCTCCTCTTGGGGGTTACACAAATAAACATCTGCATAAAGCCAGCTGCAAAAAAATGTATGTCTCGCTATTCAAAAAAAGCATCAGAGCTGACTGTATTATTGTCTGACTGACTCCTCAGCTAACACTTCTCTTTTGTCATGGAGTATGCTGGGTTGACCCTGCTTGGATGCCACATGCCCACAAAGCTGCTCTACCACTCCCCCTCCACAGCTGGACAGGGGAGAGAAAATATAATGAAAAGCTCATGGGTTGAGAGTAAAGATGGGGAGATCACTCAGCAATTACCATCACAGGCAAAACAGACTTGACTTGGGGAAATTAATTTAATTTGTTCCCAATAAAAATCTGAGTAGGGTAATGAGAAATAAAGACAAATTTTAAAACACCTTTCCTCCACCTCTCCCTTCTTCCTGAGCTCAACTTCACTCCTAATTTCTCTACCTCCTCCCCCCGAGCGGCACAGAGGGACATGGAATGGGGGTTGTGGTCAGTTCATCACACATTGTCTCTGCTGCTCCTTCCTTCTCACACCCTTCGTCTGCTGCAGTGTGGGGTCCCTCCCACAGGACACAGTCCTCCATGAACTTCTCCAATGTGAGCCCTTCCCATGGACTGCAGTTCTTAATAAACTGTTCCAGCCTGGGTCCTTTCCACAGGGTCACAGGTCCTGCCAGGAGCCTGCTCCAGCACAGGCTTCCCACAGGGTCAGACCCTCCTTCAGGTGCATCCACCTGCTCCAGCGTGGGGTCTTCCACAGGCTGCAGGTGGATATCTGCTCCACCATTAACCTCCATGAGCTGCAGGTGGACAACCTGCCTCACTGTGGTCTTCGCTACAGTCTGCAGGGGAATCTCTGCTCTGGCACCTGCAGCACTTCCTCCCCCTCCTTCTTCACTGACCGTGGTGTCTGCAGACTTGTTTCTCTCACATATTCTTATTCCCCTCTTCCAGCTGCTGTCGCACAGCAGATTTTTTTCCCCTTCTTAAATATGTTGTCACAGAGGTGCTGCCACCATCGGTGATTGGCTCGGCCTCGGCCAGTGGGTCCGTCTTGGAGCCGGCTGACGTTGGCTTTATCGGACATAAGGGGAAGCTTCTGGCAGCTTCTCACTGAAGCCACCCCTGTAGCACCCTCACTATCAAAACCTTGCCACACAAACCCAATACAAAATGACTTTAATTAGTGGCATTAGACCTGGCTGCTCAGTTTTGCATAAAACCGTGGGAGCTTTTTCATAACTATTTACTGATGCCCTGATGCATAAGTGATGTGCTTTAACTCACCCTCACTGAGAGAAAAGAGCACTCCATACACCTCCAGCCACTTCATTGTGTATTCAGATCTTTCAGCCCAAAAACCAGGAACTATAATGCAAGTGTAGACATAATCTGAACAATATTGGTTATTCTCTATTGATATATAGAACTTAAGGGTTTATTTATCTCAAACACAATCAGTGAAACTGCAAAACAGTTTATCTAAATCTGCCTGCTTTCAGAGTCTCGGAGATGTTTTTCTTGGGCTGAAATTTTTCATGGTTTTGCTCCTATATTGGGGTGAACTGTTTTTCCCCTAAAGTCTAAGGAAAATGCTTCTCAGGATTTTGGATTGATGCAGGAAATCAGTAGAAAGGGGAGTAGGGAAGAATGAGGACTTCCTTCCCTCTCATTTTGCAAATGTGTCAACAATTTTTTTCCTCACAAACTTATAAGCAACTTTATTTTAAAACCCTGTTTAAAAACCGCTTCAAGGCCAGAAGGAATCCCTTGGATCATCCAGATCTATCCCTTTTGTAATACAAGGTAAAGAAAGCCTTCCAATAATTTCTGTACCAAGCCAATAATGTCTACTCAAATGACAGGATATTCTTCATAAACATTTCCAGTGTAGATCTCAAGGCTGCAAGTGATGAATAATCTCCCACTTCCTACAGAAGGTGTTTGTTTTGGATTGTTTCTTCCAACGCTTTTTATTTCTTTGACAAGGTTTT
This sequence comes from Phaethon lepturus, assembly GCF_000687285.1. Lineage (NCBI taxonomy): Eukaryota > Metazoa > Chordata > Aves > Phaethontiformes > Phaethontidae > Phaethon > Phaethon lepturus. The sequence continues at coordinate 5,771 of NW_010521250.1, read as the reverse complement.
TTATAATTCATGGCATGATAAAGTATGAAGTAGCTGGGAGGAAAAGAAAACTTACATACATCTAAGGCATACACAGCATGCAATAACCAAAATCTTCAGGTCTGTAGTGGAAGAAACCTAGACTTTGTGTGCAATTGATGAGCACTTGAATGAATTCTACAAGATGTTACTTGTGTCCCGGTATCTCCCCATGTCTTCACAGTACCCTATTGCTGTGAACTGTCTTTTCATTTCTGCTGAAAGCAGGAGTGCCACACAGACAAAGGGCTGCACACCCTATCAAATCTCAAAATATGTATTTTGAGACAACAATCTAGCATCAATCTCTCTGCACAAAAAGGGATGCAAAAGAAATCTGTCACCTCCAACATTTGGAAGCAAAACTCTGAATTCCCATAAGAAGTGACAGTCATTACTGGCCAACGTGAAATATAGTATTTCTTCTCACACTGCCCACAGACTTTTTCCCCAACTCATGCTCTCCAAAATAAGGGCAAATCAGTTATATTTATTAGGGTATGAAAGTAATAAGACTTTATTGTAGGGTGCGGTGCTTCTGCGTAGTCCTTTGCTTACTCAGCTTAATCTGGTTAGATGTGAACAAGACGTGTTTTTTGTCAGCCCTGTGCTGTGCTAGGGCCCCAGTAGTGCCTATCACATTGTCCTCTTCAGATCAGAGTCTCCCTGGCTCAGAGCATAGATGGAGCAAGTCGGGGGGACAAAAAGTACTGCTGTTTGCCTCGTCAAGTGCACGTAGTATGAACCTGTCTCCTGCTGTCTGTGCTGACCTCGGGCAACACCTTCCCGAAAAAGGAATCAGAAGACACAAGAAGGGTGAAAGATGGTGGGAAAGATGTCTGAATCCAACCACAAGTTGGAACAGAGGTTGCATTGACACTCAATGCTTTGCTTTCAGGATGGATGTTGATGGGGTCTGCTGACTGTCTTCCTGTTTGTGTGGTGTTCAACATCATGTCACAGAATCACTGAATCACAGAATCATTAAGGTTGGAAAAGGCCTTTAAGATCATCAAGTCCAACCACCAACCCAACACCACCAAGCCCACTAAACCATGTCATGAAGTGCCACGTCTACACGTTTTTTGAACACTTCCAGTGATGGTGACTCCACGTCCCTGGGCAGCCTGTTCCAATGCTTGACCACTCTCTCCATAAAGAAATTTTAACTAATATCTAGTCCAAACCTCCCCTGGTGCAACTGTGGTGGTGCACTCCCCACCGCCTCTTTGCCTCATCACTGGGCCGCTCTAAGTTGCCTGACAAGCCTTGGCCTCTGAACAAAGGGTTTGGCAGTTGAGAGCCCCTCAAGCACTCTTGTGTAGTCAAGGAGCAGAATGGCACTGAGTGTGTCAGGAACCTAAACAAGGTGCAGAACAAGAACAGAACTAATCAATTATCTCCAGACAATCTTGGCAGCCTTACCCTTAAAACTTGAGAAACCACCTGCCTGGATTGTGGAAACTCACTGATGCCTAAAGTCAATCATCTCCCAGTCCTATGAATAGTGGCCCCAAGTGAGACCCTTTGAGCTCTCCTGGACTACAAGAGGCTGCAACCAGCACCTCCCTCTGAGTGGGATGCCTCTCAGAGTCCGTGAACCCTCAAGTTCATGATCAACTCAGAGGCTTGACTGTGCACCCCTGGAGCAACGCAAAGCATTCGATGTGAATATTTGACCAAATTAAAGAGGGGTATTTAATAGGTACCTTTGTACATATCTATCTCTTTTTCTTTATATCTCTTTATGTGCCTCTATCTCTACACCTATATGTGCGTGTGATTAAGGAATCTTAGTAAGTTTATTTAGTAAATTGATTATGCTGCTAAGTTTTATATGATTTGATATTGTGATTTATCTCAATATTGTTAGTGAACTTGATCGCCGTTATTTTGTATTAGATTGTTGCCGTCCTAAAGTTACACCAAGCACAACATATATAACTACACCAGAATCCCCGATACCCTATCCCTTTAGTCATAAACCATTGACCAAGTCTGGGACTAGGAGTGGATTCAGCCACAACTAGACTCCTCTCTGAGAAGGAGTTTAGGAAGCAAGGGGGTCCACTCTGAACCTTGTGACTCAACAGGAGGGCATTCCTTTACTTTCCTTACCTTAACTTAGTCATAAACCGTTGACCAAGTCTGGGACTAGGGGTGAATTTCAGTCCACTCTGAGCCTCATGACTCAATAGGAGGGTCTCCCCTACTTCCTCTCCTCCACATGCATACACATTAACTTGATTCCATACACAAGTAAATCACTCCAATTTAATTGTAATATGGTTTCTCTCTGTGTGCCTTTTCCTTGTTGAATAAGTAATAGAGTGATCCTTGCCATCAAATTCTGTTAAGTCACACTTTTTACAAATTTATATTAAAATCATTCGCTGATATCTTTGGCAGTGTTTCTTTAAGCGGCCTGAATTATCCATTCGCAACAGCAACTTGAGGCCATTTCCTCTCATCCTATCGCTAGTTACTTGGGAGAAGAGACCAACAGCCACTTCGCCACAACCCGCTTGTAAGTAGTTGTAGAGAGCAAGAAGGTCTCCCCTCAGCCTCCTCTTCTCCAGACTGAACAACCCCAGTTCCCTCAGACGCTCCTCATAAAACTTGTTCTCCAGACCCCTCACCAGCTTTGTTTCCCTTCTTTGGACATGCTCTAGCAACTCAACATCTTTCTTGTAGTGAGCCCAAAACTGAACACAGGATTTGAGGTGCGGCCTCACCAGTGCTGAGTATAGGGGCACAATCACTTCCCTACTCCTGCTGGCCACACCATTTCTGACACTGGCCAGGACGCAATTGGCCTTCTTGGCCGCCTGGGCACACTGCGGTCTCATATTCAGCCAGCTGTCAACCAGCATCCCCAGGTCCTTTTCCGCCGGGCAGCTCTCCAGCCACTCCTCCCCAAGCCTGTAGAGTTGCATGAGGCTGTTGTGACTAAAATGCAGGACCTGGGACATGGTCATGTTAAATCTCATACAATTGGCCTCAGACCACTGGTGTCTTTAGAAAACAAGGCATTGTTTTGGTAGAGAAGTGGGTTTTTTTAAACTCTTTGGTCTGTCTCAAAATCAGATCCTCTCCTTGCATTTGTTTATTTGTTTAACACCCACACCCACCTGAGTCTATTAAATTCAGGACTCCCACAATTGTTTTCCCTTTCTTCATTCCACCCCTTGCAGCTGCAGAACAGCATGATATATTCATAAGAAAATAATGGGGGAAAAAAACTTGATTTGGTTTTCAAATCTTAACCGAATAAAATTGTTTCCCATTTCCTTTTTTTCCTCATTAGAGTCTAAAGCAGACAACAAGCACACAAGGGGAGCTTGGGACCTTAGGGAATTCAGGCTTTAATAGCTTTTTCATTACTGTTTGCAGGATGAGGTCGGGTCTTTAAAATTGAAATTAAGAATGGAAGCCTGGAGGCAGGCTCTGTTCCCAGCTTTCCAACTGTCCGGTTGTTCACCTCTGGCCAAAATGCTAAGCTTCACTAATCATTGTGAAACAGGATTATGAAATGTGAACAATTATAGACAGTCTTTGAAATCTGCATAGGAAAACTGTTCCACATAAGAATCACACCATCCCTCTCTATATAGGTATACATACATATACAAATAAAGATTCTTCTATAATTTAAAAAAATACCCAGCTTTACTCTGGTAGCATCTTTCAATTTATATACAAATAGTATCACTGAAATGTAGGCATTACGTAAAGGATGAAGGAGCAAACATTTGGACAGGGATGCCAAAACAACGATTTGCGTAAAAAAACTACTTGTAAAAAGTCTTGGTCAAGCCCTTAAGTTCCTCCTTGCCTCAGTTTCCATACATAGAAGTGGAATAAATTAATCTGGTATTATGGCAAATACATCGTTATTTCTGATGTGCTTAGAGTAAGTAGTGCTGCAGTAAGTAAGTATCTTCTAAGATCTATAGCTCTTCTAAGCAAAGTACAGAGGATTTCACCTGACAGCTGGCATTTCCAGCTCTGCATCTTGCCTCGTTCTGGATGTTACCAGTATTTCATAAGGGAAACAGTACAGATGACGTGCCTGTGTACCAGGTGCCTCAGTTCACACATTCCTTCCCCTCCAATACACACATGCCACACACAGTAAATTCAACTTCTCCTATAATCACTGAGCTTCCAGCAAGTGAACACACTGCCTTTTTTGCCATTCTCACCAAGGAGGGACAACACAGCAGATGGTGCTACGTAGTGATTATGTGTCAGGAGCCCTAAGCAGAAAGATATGAGGAAGCAGTGGTTTGAGGTTACAGAAGTATGGTCATGGTCCCCACCCAGACAGGCTTCCCACTGAATTCAGTGAGAGCTAACACTGAGGAATCCTCGCAGGAGTTTTACCTTAATGAGAGAGGTCACAGGTCTCTGGTTAATCAAAAGAAACCATTAGGAAAAGGAAGGAAAGTACATTCAAGTAAAAATCCTTCCAAAATAACAGCTATTAAAAGTGTGTTTCTGTTACTCAAGAACTTTAGTTTTCTACCACTTAAGGCTTTCCTTATTAAAAACCTCCATTTGTCCTCATAAAACTTTCACGGCTTTTCTACTAGGAAATTAGTCTAATTTCATTAGTTCTTGATTATACCTACCCTTTCCAATTCCAAGCAAAAGTAATGCATTATCACAGACACCCTTAAAACCTTTTTTGTGTGTGTGTGTTATTCTATTAAGAAAGCAACTAGCACAGTCAAAGATGTCTAGCACAATTGATTTACCTGCATCTCTCTAGTGAAAAATGTCTTTCTGTAGCTTTCTGAGCTACAGGGACATTGTTCCCCAGTCCACTCATTCTCTGAAAATAAATCTCCAGTAAGCAATTTTTCTTTGTAGAAGTCACAGTAACATCTGGATGTTTCCCCATAAAATAAGACTGCTGTCTGATTCCCTAAGTTCAAGACTCCTGAAATCTTTCGTATGTCAAGACAGGTGTTGGCCATTTTTAAATTCCTTTTCGGGTGGGAAATAACAAAAAATCTGAGAGAGTAAAGTAAGATTTTAGCAGTCCTCAAGCCACAGAGAATCAAAAAATTTATGCATTTGTCACGTCACCCTTTTGATAGACTAGGTCAAGACAATGCTGCTGAACATTGGCAATAAAACTATCCATTTATTTGTGCGTCTCTTCATACAAAGATGTCCACTGTTTGCCAGCTTTGTACTTTGGAAGGGGCATAAAGTTAGCAAACAAAGTTATAAAATCCTGAGATAAACCTTCTAAATGTACGAGGCCTGATTTTCTTCTCCCCTATCTGTGATTCACAAAGAATTAACTACATCTCTGGGTTTACTGTTGAGTGAAGATCAGAACTGACTTCTCCCAGCAACTTTTGACCTGACCGCTACACATTAAATCTGCGAGTCCTAAAACAAGCTATCTGACGAGGAAAAAAAATAAATTAGTTTTTCTAGCAGTAGAGTTACTGTTAAGTGAAAGTTCTGAAGGACATCTGCACTTTTACAACTGTTTGTAACTCAAGCACTCGTAATGGAAATCAACCCCTCGCTGCAGAAGAAAACCTTCCCCAACGACCAAACCTGCCTCGCCAGAATGGGATTTGGGATCTGAGAAGGACAGCTTGAAGCTGGTGAGATCGTTTTCCCCGGGGGGGCTGCGCGCCCTGTGCTGCGTTTCGGGGCTCCCCCTCGGCGCTAGGTAGCAGGCGGCGGGATGCTGGACTGGACCAGCGGGGCAGATGATGCGCCCGGCC
>NW_010521249.1:90073-129471 GCF_000687285.1 Phaethon lepturus | reverse complement strand
TTCTACATAACCGGCCAGAAAGGGCTGAAAGGAGGGGGCGGGAGGCGAAGACGATAACGACCCAAGTTTCCTGGGGGGCCGTAACATCGGGTCGTTAGAGCCGGGAGAGCCGCTGTCGCAGGTTCACTGGACCTGGCCGCTCCGCAGCGCTCGCCCTGCGCGGCTCCGCCAAGCCGTCGCCTCCCAGCGCAAGCATTGCCCGTTCGGAAAGGTTCTGGTCTGCCGGTCAAAGGGTCGTCTCTCCTTTGGTTCCGTTCTTTTCCCTTGGCGTTGTTTTCTTGCAGGTCTGACTTTCTAGCCCCAAGTTTTAAAAACTTAGTTTTGAGAACTCTATCTCAGTTTATCTTATATTATGTAAAAGCAGTTCTATTATTTTTACTTTTATGTGAGGTTTTACCTTTTATTTTACTTAGGCATGTGTGAGAGAGAGAGAGAAGGGAAAACTTACGTGTTTGGGTTTTGTTTAAAAAGAACACCTGCATGAGTCCTAACTTTGAGAGGAAATGGATTCTTTCCAGCAAACATTGCCTGAACTTTCTTTAGATTAACCTGTATGAATAGCAGAAACTAACTGTAAGAAACGAATTGCTACTTCTGTTACTAACCCAACGTATATCTTGAGGTCCTGGTGGGATCCAGTGTTTTCTGGGCAGACCAACTGTGTGATATAACAGGGAACAATTTGATGGAGGGAAATTATTTTCCTCCTGTTTACTCTCTTATGTATTTTAAAGGTAATTATCTCCTTTATATAGATGTTTTCTTTAGACAAGCACGCTCGTTTTTACTTCATGGGAGATGTTTTTTTAAACGCTGCAGGTAGGTAGTTCATCAGGCAAATCGGAGGTGGTTTCTTGTTGGGGTCTACTTTGTACTTGACCACTGGAGGGCTGCAAAGAGCATTTTTGGATAACAGTAGCCACAATTTACCAGTACTTAGTTTTTAAAAATAGACTTTTAAAGGGTATTTATATTGATATTTAAGTGCTTTAAGCTTTCACTTACTACTTTACATACCTTGTTTCTTAAAATTAGGTAACATCAAAGACTGTAATGCAGGATTAATAAATGAATTAACATATCTTGGCACTGTACACACTTAATATGTGATATACATCCTTCTGTGGACTATTTCCCCTCCCATCAATAGAGGAAAGAAAAAAAGCGTTTATTTCAATAAGAATCTGGTGCTGCTTTCTCCTTGCTCTATGTTTTTCTATAGGATGCAAATTTCAATTCAAAAGACATTTTGTGGGTATCTCACACAATTGAGAAGCTTGGTACTGTAACCATAAACTTGACTTTTTGCTTGAGGGTGTGTGCTTTCTGGTTTGAGATGCAGGTAGGATGTAGTGTGTGCAAAGCTCCTCTGATGCTTTAAGCAACCTGTTGTAGAGACTAGTAAAGACAATCTAAGATAATGATTTCAAATCTCATCCGATCTCATCTGCTTTGCTGTGCTTTGCTGCTCCTCATTCTAAAAACAAAACACCTCTCCACGCACACATTTTTGAGGATGGGGAGAAGGATTACAGAAACAGTCCTGTTTACCATTCACTCAGTAGAAAATAAGAATTTCTTTCACAAAAATACCTCCAGACTGCAAAAATTGTTTATTGTCCACAGAAAGGAAAAAACAAGACCAAACTCTAAAGTTTTCCATGGAAAAACAAATACAAGAGGTCATGCCAGAATGTTTAATAGGTGGTCAGTTACGGAACTTAATCTCTGTACTACATATTCATATGCAATTTGTGGCTTTGGTAGCTTTCTAGCAGGTTGTTGACCCTGGGATCTTTATTATAGGTTCCAATGAAATCACTGTTTTGGACAGAAAAATGGTTTCTTTACAGTATTTTTCAGACAGCTTTGTTCAATAAGACATAGAGGCATGCTTTCTGGATTATTGGAATTGCATTAATGGTGTCTGGAAACTGTTGTGGACAGTCTCTCATGGTCTTCAGTTATGTTAAATAGAACATACTGAAGAGTAAGACTTTTTTTTTTCCCCAGCACATTCAAAATTCATAGGTGCATGTGGTCGCAGGCAGAGAGAAATACTACCTGCAGCATTTCGCTTTCTCTTTCTGACTCTCCACAAATGTATGCATGAGGCTGTTCTCTTAAATTATTTATTGTTGTATTCTAGTATTTGCTGTTAAACTACTTGGTGAAGTCCTAAAAAGGTTGCCATATCCAAATTCCTTGTGAGACCCAATTAGTCAACCTTTCAAGTTTGACTGTATTTGAACTTCATCATTAACATAAACATTTTAATCTTCATTTCTAAGTACAGCTGAAAGCACCTCAGTGATCTGAATAACTAGGAATATTTGATTCCAATTAAATTAATTACATGGGCAAAACTTGAAGTCTTAGTCATTCAGGACACTTCCAAATCAATGGAACATTCAGTCCCACTTGGCAAGTCTATTATGTGAATACATCTGAAATGACTATCGGCAGTAGAAAAACAACTAACCCAGGGAGACAAAGCCAGCATATTCTGTGTGAAAGAAAGCTTAAACCCTGGGGGGCAAAAATTAAAGGAAAACCTTTGAGAACATGTTAGACAGATCCCAGTGTCTGAATTTTTCTGCACAACACTGTGGTTACCTGTAATTTTTTTTTTTTCCCCACGGTAAATAATGATGAAATACTTTTCCGTATCAGCTCAAAGGAGAGAGATAAAAAATAAGAACCTTATTTTCATCCTCATGTAAAATACATGAGAAGGAATGTTCGGCACACTGCTTAGGTCACAAGATGGGGGATGAAGCAACCTTGATTTCTGTTGCTGGTGCTTTCTGTAGCATATGGTTTCATGTTTTCCATTTTCTCATCAATAAATGGAGATAGGAATATTCTTTTTCAGGAATACTCTTTTTTAAAGTGTTTTGATTGAAAGGCAATTCATAAAAACTGACTCTCCTGTCTCATAGGATGAAAGATTTGTCTGATTATGAAGTCTGGGTGTCAAGATAATGAAAAGATTCAGAGGTCTCAAAAGACAAAAATCAGAGTATTTGGTAACTGCTTTAGTATTAGGTATTTCAGCATAGAAGACTGACAACTGTATTTAAGTTGTCATTATGAAGCTAGAAAATGTTTGCTAGGCATAATGATATACTTACCAATTTTAATTGCATTATTTGGAAGACTACCAAAACTGGGAACCTATGAGCATCAGAGCTTTCAAAGCATATTTCAATTGTAAGCAAAGTATGTGCCACTCTGGAAGATATGTCTTTTGTCACCAACCATTAAGTGGCATGAGAGTAGTGTGGAGTTGTAGTTTTGTCACTTCTTATTTTTCTTTATTTCCTTGGAATTTGAAGGCAGTATCTGTATCTGGATAGACCTTCTCATGGCCAAATTGCACACTTGAAAGTGGCCTCAGTTTTCTTTTTCTGCCTTTTAAAGATTTGGAGAAGTCTGTGAAAGCTGATTGGAAGCTCTCGGAGGCACTGTCACCTTATTTTGATTATTTACAGTATAACTGGAAAAATTTATTGAATCAGGAGTAGGGAAATGATTGTGCCCCTGTACTTGGCACTGGTGAGGCCATACTGTGTTCAGTTTTGGGCCCCTTACTACAAGAAGGTCATGGAGTTGCTAGAGCATGTCCAGAGAAGGGCAACGAAGCTGGTGAGGGGTCTGGAGATCAAGTCTTATGGGGAGCCGCTGAGGGAACTGGGGTTGTTTAGTCTGGAGAAGAGGAGGCTGAGGGGAGACATTATCGCTCTCTACAACTACCTGAAAGGGAGCTGTGGTGAGGTGGGTGTTGGTCTCTTCTCCCAGGTAACTAGTGATAGAACAAGAGGAAATGGCCTCAAGTTGCGCCAGGGGAGGTTTAGATTGGATATTAGGAAAAATTTCTTTACTGAGTGGTCAAGCATTGGAACAGGCTGCCCAGGGTGGTGGTTGGAGTCACCATCTCTGGAAGTATTAAAAAAAAAAAGTGTGGATGTGGCACTTGGGGGCATGGTTTAATGGGCATGGTGGTGTTGGGTTGATGCTTGGACTTGATGATCTCAAAGGTCTTTTCCAACCTTAATGATTCTGTGTGTGTGATCCAGTAGTCCTGTGCATCCGTTAGGCATTAAAAAAAGGATGCAAATTACTAGTTTTATACAGTTATAGCTTGGTACATGTTAGGGAACAAATGTTATTCTTCGGGGTCTTGAAAATAAAGATTCATCACAATGTTATTTAACATCTGATAAAAATGTTAGAGAGTAAATTTTCTCATATACTTTTTGTGTATCAGACTTTCTGTGTCGGATTGACAGGACTTTTTGTGAAAGTAATTTCAAAGGTCTAATTCTGGCTTCAAACACACTTCATTTGTACATATATTCTTGGCCTTCTCTTGGCCATTTTGACTTGGTTGCCTCAAAGTGATTTGTTTCTTTTGTTTCCAAGAAGGTTGTGTTAGAAGGTGGCAAATAGCTTGCCTGGTTCCTATAGAGTGTCTGAGTGGTGTAGCTAGCATTTCATTTTGTAGAGAGCGCTTCCCCACTGTGAAATAAGTAGTGGGAAAATGAAAGATAAAATGCATTGTTTCTATAGGAAGCTAATTGCTAGTGCCAAGTGTAGTTCCCCGTTGTCCATAGTTTATTTTTGCAAATATTGCAAATAATCAAGTCCTGACATTCAAAACTTGTTTAATGTTACTTCATGTTGTGTAAGTATAATTTTTAAAAGAGATATTTTAAAACCCAATAGCGGTGAGATTTGCCCTGGCTTAAAATTAACAGTTTGTCTGTGGAGAGGATCATAAACAAAGTGTAGTTCTTGGAGCCTTTTTTTCCCACTCTGATATTCTTCTTAAAAAAGAGCCGTCTGAAAATAACAGGTAGAGGATACATACAAAGAGATCTTTGACTTACCCCTGGCTTTCCTAGTGTTTGAGGAACTGCCATTTGAGCACAATCTCTCAAATGTCTTATCCCTGTTGATTTATTAAACAAAAATTAATGGAAAAAATATAATCTTCAAACAAGTTGCAGTCAATTTTAACAGGTTATTTTGAAGGATGGTAACAGATTTGGAAGATACGTTCCTTATTAAAGATTCATCTAGAGAAAAATCTTTGGTTTTGGATGTTGCATTTCAAGTAGAATCTGGACCAGCTGGAGTTAGTTCCAGCAGAGAACAGTGAGATTGGTAAGTCTAGAAGAAGTGACCTGACCTGACCTGCTGAAGGAGTTGTGGTTAGCTGAATGAAAAAGAATTGAGGAACATGAGAACAGTTTTCACGTATTTAAAAAGCTCCTGCAAATCAGAGGAGAAAATAATGTTCTCCATGCTCTCTGTGGGTAGGACAAAAAGTAAACATCAACAGGAAAGATTCAGGGTTGAATTTAGGAAAAGCTTCTCTTACATTTTAGTGCCTGTAAGTGGAGAGCTGTAAGAACCATTTGGAACAGTATTACCATGTGTAAGTGGACCAGACCCTTTTGGTAGGGAGGAGAATGGATGCAATGACCTCCTAACGTCACCCCAAAACCTGAGTTTCAAACTACCAAGAAAACATTGCAATGATTTTGGTAGTGGAAAAAGAGAATTGTTGGAGGCAATATGGACATTTAATAAAATGTTTTATCACCCGTAGCACCTTGTACTATTCCTTGGTGCTTCTAGAGATGCTGATTGCAGACTAGCAGCCCTCCTTCAGTGGCAGATGCTGCATCCGTCCCCCTTGGGGACGTTTCCATGCTCCTTTTTCCTCTTCTAGATAAGCCCTTTCTGTCCTCCAGAAAGTATAGTGTTTGACAGCTGTGTGAAGTAGTGTCTCCTCTTCTGCTCTTCTCTAGAGGAGTCCACTGAATTGCAATCTAGCAATAGGTGCTTGAATTAATCATATAGGCTGTTCACATCTTTGATACCAAACAAGCAAGTGACTTTATTCAGCTAATCCCCCAACCCTTCTCTGTGGGAGAAGCTGTAGGGTGTTGCAGATGCTAAATCTTTATATGGATTCAGCAAATGATTGTACAGCTTCATGAAAGAAAAAAAAAATACAACATGTGCATAAAATACAAAGGCACAACCTCTTGTTGATGTGGTCTTATGCAACCAACTGCTGGAGGCTGGGAGACTATCCAGGAGCAGTATTGTATGTGTTGGGTTTTTTTTCCTCTTCCGTAGGCGCTTGCAGTTGGCCATTGTCAAAGACAACTTCAACTGTCCCTACTGGGTGACTCTTCTTGTGGTCTTCACCAGACAGCCCAGTAAATGTGAGGGGTTGTGACTTATGAAATTGGCTTACTTGCTGAACACAAATTGTGGTGTTACGGGTTTTCTGCTGAATTTTAAAGAACATCCTAGCTTATTTGGGACTTGGCACACTTTTTTCATTTTCACAAATGCAGTTTTTAAGTAGCATGCTGGCAAGCCTATAGTAAGTGCTATATGGGTATCTTTGATAGTTGCAGCTGAGGTAGAGAGGAGGGTGACTAGGAATCTGGAATCTGACTGTTTCACAGAATCACAGAACAGGTAAACCTTGTTGACAAGTTTAAAAAGTTTGTGTCAAAGTAATAAGGGGAAAAAGAGAAGACAGTTTGAGAAGAACTAGAGGTGGGAAAAAGCAGCCCAATGTCAAACTCGAGAAAGGCATTTGTTGTATCAAAAAGAAAATATTCTCTGATTAAAGTTGAAGTTTGTGGTTTGATCCCATTAGACTTATCTATGAGTTTATGTTGCGATTACTTAAAAATAGAAAAGTTGTAGTGATTTGGAAAGGGTGTTTGTAAAAATAAGTTAGAAGGAATTTTGCAAGAGACGCTTGTGGCGTGGTTTGAAGCGCTGTTGTTAAATCTGTCACTGTATGCAGAGGCAGGGTTACTTGTCTGTCACTTCACGATGTAATATATAAAGTGCTTACTGCAGCATCATACCCTTGCCTGTACTCGAAGTTACTTTTTGCAGAACAGCATAACAGGATGTCTGGTGTATGATTTATGTAGTGTTCAGAAAATGTGTGTATATGAAAACATGCATATATGTATGCTCTATATTTATTTTAAACAGATTAACTTTTGTATACATACATATGTGCCTACATAACTGTGGGGTATAAAAAATGGTGCAAATCTGAAAGAAAACTTCACAATTCATTTTGCGTTCCACATCTTGTGAGGTTGCAGTGTAAGATTGGCGTATGCCAAAATCCTTGAATGGGATGCATGGACTTGCTGAGTGTGCTTTGCAGTTATTTCTTCAGGGTAAACCCTGCTGTTGAAAGAAAGAAACTGTGCCTTCATTTCTGTGTTGTTTACATCTTCGTGAAATCTATTAATGTAATTTGGCTTCTGAAGGACTGTGAAACTGCAGTGAGAACTTAGGTTTTGTTTTTAGTTTTATATTAATCAGGGCATTTAAGCATGCTAACAACTATACCTAGTTGGAGAGAATTGAGCACATTCAGTGTGGGGCTTTGAGCAGACATCTACAGGATGCCTGTAATGAATGCTTCAGTGTTTTGTTTTCTTTTATGAACTGCAAATTTACTGCATAGACTAGATTGAGGGGAATTTAAATATTTAAAATATTTCAGTGTAGATTTCTAAAGTGTACTTCAGGAGAGCTGATTCTAAATGACTTCCTATTTTTTGCCGTATGTATTCCAATAAAAATGAATACGATTACTGCTTATAGCTGTTGAATAAGGGAGTTATTCAGAATAAGTTGTTAAAACATGCGTTATAATATGGCATCAAAACTGCAAGCAACTTCTTGATAAAAACAGTATAAATGCTGTAGTCAGAAAAATATGAATATGTATCTCTACATCAGTTAATTTGACATTTGTCATTCTCAATAACTGACATTAAAATCCCCCCAAGTTTGCTGTTTAAAACACATTGAATCTAAATGGGACTTACTCCCCTGCTTGCCAATCCATGAAATCCTACTTAATGTGGGAGATGGATGATTCTTAAAATCTGTCTTTTAAGAAGTTGATGGGGTTTGTGTAACCATCATTCAAGTTCTGTTGCTTGGTGGCGAAATATCCCTGATTTTGGCTTTTTGGTATAGTTAGGATCTGTAGGAGATGTTCAAGCTTGGCAGCAATGAAACAGACTGTAAAAATTCTTCAGTTTTTTTTTTCCCTTGTCGGACCGAGTATCCTCAAGATCATTCAGCTAGAGTGCAAGTTGACCAATATATCATTTAGGACTATTGGACCATGAAAGAGGATTTTGTCTATTATCTAAAAGTATTTTTTGGAATTGGGTATAAGAAGTGTATGTGCTGAATAACAATTCATTTTAATGTGACTTCTCTCTGTATTGATTGTAAAGATCGTTCTGCATGGAATTGCAGTTTCCCAGCAGTTAATGCTGTTATTTAGATGTTTGGTCTTTGTACGTGAAATCCTGACCCGGGTTAAATCAATGCGAGATTTGCAGTGTATCTCAGTGGAATCGGGGTTTCATCCTTTGTGTCTTTTAATATAAATGTAAACAGTTCTTTCAAAGCTTTTAATGTTCTTCCACTAATAGTTGCCTTTATCCAAACAGGAGGAATGTTTGATTTAATGTCTTTCACCTTATGGCTTCCCATGGTATAACTGCTTTTATTGAGTCAATAGAACAATTCTTGGGGTTTTTTATTCTTTCCAAAGTGCTTTTCATTCAACTTAAAACTATTAAGTGAAGTCTTGACCAAAATGGTTATCCTACAGATTTAAGTATGGTAATTCTTCACTATATTGACTTTCAAAATACCTGTAATGAAGCAAGTCTGTTTTCCTCTTGTTTTCTCATTGACTGTCTTCCACCTCACCCCCATGATTCCTGTCTGTTACTAGTCAAGTACTATGAGTACAGTAAAGATAAGCAATGATGCAGTTTCCCAAGGTTTCAGTTGTACTCAATTTGTCAAACAGTGTTTTTGTTGCTGTTTTAAATCGGACTAATCACTTGAAGTTGTGTGTCCCAAGTGTGGACAGTACTTGTCTGCTTTTCTAATAACAATTACTAAGAATCACATTTTATTTACCTTACTGATACTTTCATACATGTATCTTAGGACAATTAAAATGAAGTGGGTTGCCTCTTTATTTCATCTAATATATACATTTGATGGCAATTTTCTTCAAAGATTGTGGCGTTTTCTGATCAGCATTCATCCATGACTCATTTGCTAGCAGATTAGGATAAATAAAATAGGTGAGAAAAATGGGACTCTACTTACTTTGAAACTGATTTCTTCTTGCTTTCTGGCTTGACTAGATTCTTCTCTCACTGAAATACGCGCATGCTTATAAATACTGCATGTATGCATGCATTTATATATGTGCTGCATACGTCTCTGACCATTATCAGTTTACAAAGATTTAATGACTAGCGACATTTTTATTGACTTTTAAGGGAAAAAAATCCAAGTATCTTAAAACCCCAGGTTCTGAAATCAAGAGACTAAGGAAATGTAATCTTTTATTTCTTGAAAGACAATAAACCCTACTTATAATATGAAGAAGTGACAAGATCATGCAGGTATATCACAAAAGCTTACAAACAGAAGTGAAGTAATGAACATTTCCCTCATAACTTTGTGTTTGGTTTTTTTCCCCTTGATTGTTTGAAATGCAATAAAAATCTGACTGTAGCTGGAAAACATCACTCTACCTTGTCTACACTGGGTTACAAAATTGCAGTAATTGGGTTGAATTTCTTGGTTACAAGTGGAGCTTGCCAAATCTGGGTTGGCGAAACAAAGTTAAAATAGTGTGTGAGCTCTCTTTCATGGTTTTCTGTGTGGTAGATGTTGTTGGTTTCTAAAATCTGTTTTGGAGTTAGTTTCACAAAGGCTGCTAGCAGAGGTCAATATGTGACAGAATGCATTGGCAATACTATTTGAGGTATTTCTGAAGAAACTGTATGGCAATCATATTTGAAGGGCTTTTTTTCCATTTTCTTTTTGAGAGCTACTTTAAAAATTCCCGAATGACAGTTGAACAGATGGTATTTGCCATTGTTGTCAGTCTAGGAAGAAAAAAGTGAACTTTTAAGATCTTGGTAAACAGAAATTTAAATTTGTGTTGAGAAATAAAACCCAGAGAGATTTAAATCAGTGTGATTTATGCGAAGCTGTTTTAAAAAGTCTGCATTATGATAGTGGCCTATAGCTCTAGCTAAGATAGAGTCATAAGTTGAAAAGCACTGGATACTGTAGTTGGCTTCCATCTCTTTCTTCCTTAAAAACAGTGTAAACGCTATAGATGTATAAAATTGAAAGATAAAAATGCAGTTATTTTAGTGTTTTGCTGAAGCGAAAGGCACAAGATAAGACACATAGTTCTTGAGACTAAATAATTTGAAGAGTAATATACAAAGGCTTATTTTGGGAAACTGTTTTTTTTTTCTTTCCTCTGCACTCCTCCTTTAACTGTAGTCTTTGGTGTTGTGGGGACTGTGGACCATTTCCAGTGACTGCAAAAAAATCAAGAAAAACAAGTCTGTTTTCAGTAGGCTTGTATTACCATTCAGCTGTCCATCTCTAAATTTGTAGAGACCTGCCAATCAAAAAGTATTGGAGCTACTTGTGAAGATTAGCAAAAATATCCGTGAGAGAATATTTTTGGTTGAAACAACATGACCTCAGAAAGTGTCAGTCTGTTAGTTGGATATGTGACTGTTTCTAATAATGGAAGATATTTTGTCCAAGATGTATCCCTTCTTTTATAACTTAAATTTAATCTGTGTAGGTTTGAATATAAAATAAAAATCCTTGTGGGAGTCAACATGTCAGTAAATAAATAATAGTCACTTCAAACTAATTTGTAAGTTGTAAACTAAAATTGTTCTTTAGATACTTCCAAATGTTTACAAATTTTTTTAATGTTTCAGTGCTTGAAGCCTCTTAAATCAATATGGTAAGAGTTTCAGTGTTTTCATTAACAAACTGGAGAAGTATACCTTTAAAAAGAGGGGATAAAATTTCAGGTGGCATAAATCAGCAGTGCCATTTTAAACCAGCTGAGGCTGTGGTCGTATGTTAAGGATATGATTGAATTATGGAGATTTGTTTGTTGTTGTTTTTTTTTTAACTTGTCAGAAGCTTCCAAAAAAGTGTTCTTTGTAATTTTTCTCAGTTCTGGACTGAATATTTGCCAGAACAGCTCTTCAGACAGATCTGGAATTTTTGGGGTGTATGTGTATAGGGGAAAAGTGTTGAAAATGTAAGTATGTCTTACTTTTCTTATGAAACGTGCTTCAAAAGCTATAAACCTCCACTTTATCCTGTGCAGCTGGAGCTAAAACAGCAATGGTATGTTTTTTTTGGGCAATAGCAACAACGTTGGGATCTACTGCTGGCTGCACTTGGCAGGTTGCGGATCCTGTACTTAACACATGATTACAACGCTTAGCTGTGTTATGTTTGATTGGGAGGGAGCATGGGACGTGCATTAGGACATAAGGGGCAACAAAATGTCTCGTGGTCAGTTTTTGTGATGTTACAAATGCCTCTATGGTTGTTTTTTTTGTTGTTTAAAAAAACCCACTTCCCCTCAAACAGAAGTACCCTCCAGTAGCAGTGTTGCATTGTGCACCTTTCCTTTCTGCAAGGGAGCATCTCTTGGCATGTGAAATGCACACTGGCTAAATGGGTAAGCAGTAAAACATGGTGTTTGCATGTCTGCGGTCTGTATTAGTGTCTGCAGAACACTTTACTGGTTCTTGGGGCTGTTAAAACATATGTACGATATGTACACAAGTATTTCGCGAGCAGAAACTGGTGTGATGAAGAAAAGCAAGGGATAATATCAAGGGCAAAATGTTAAGTTACGCAGTACTTGGAGAAGCGAATTGACTGTGCAACTGAAAGGTGCCTGTATTTGGGAAGTACTTTCATCTGAGATGATCCTGAAAAAGGTAGTTGCATCATAACTTCAGGGGAATATTTACTTTTTTCAGGACCAAAATTGCATTCTACAAAATGGAAACTTCTCTCTTGTTTCTTATCCTCAAAGGGTATATATTCCTTAAGTTATAGTGGAATTTACTAGGGAATAAATCTTAAAATGCAGTAATCCCTTTTTAAACCCTCCGTTTGAACATGAAGTAAGAGCTAAACCCATGCATAGTTCAGCTTAACCTTCTTTGGAAGTATTTGAAACTGAACAATATAATTGCTTTCTGTGCAGAATAAGGCTGTGTGTGAGGAAGTCTTTAACAATAGCCATTCCAAATACACCTTGTTTTGTACGATAGAAAATGGTTAGTTACAGCAAGATTAAAAAAAAGGGAGACAAAGCTTGGTATTTGGATAAGCAGATGTTGGCAATTCAAGTTCAGATGTTGCTAAGGCTTCAGTGCTTCCAGCACTACAAACCCTAACAGACAGAAAGGAGCTGGGAGCTGACTGCCTTGGTGGTCATGAGCTCAGTCTCAGACTGTCGGGAAAACCTTGAAATTCTGTGAACTTTTGACTACCTAGCCTTGACTATATTTCAAGGAGTGGTTCTCATTGAGGCCACAAATCCTAAAAATAGAGACAAGGGAATAGGGTGTGTGATGGAAACTCACTTATACAGCAGCTTCTGTTTCACTGGAAGCTAATACAACCCAATACATTTGTTGCAAGACTGGCCACTGTTGGCATATTAGAGTTTTTAGTGAAAACCTGAGGACAGCTGAGGGGTAAACTGGGATGTGGGAGGAAAATTAATATTATTCTATATTTAAATTTACCTCTTTCTATTCTGAAATACCTTCTATGAAGTGATGACTGTAGCATTATTGTAAAGGATTTTTGAGTTTATCCTTGCAAAATGTTTCTTGGGCATTTTTTTCATGATCTTGTCTGACCCAGTTCTTTTAGGCTGACTACATATTAGAGATTTAACTAGTATTCCACGTAAGCAATTACTCTGATGTAAACTATGATCATCCCAGAACACACTTTTGACCTTTTATCTTTTCTGCTGCAATGAGTATAATGACTATGTTGAACAAAGGAAGAAACTGAAGGCCAAATATTATACAGGGGAGTTGAATCACCTGGGACCTCGAGAGCGCTGGCTCTCATCTGTGTAAAGGGACCAGTTTGCAGTCTTTTCATGTGTATAATGTGCAGCTATCTTTCTCAGCGATTGTTGCATGCACAGCAGGAGAAATTTGATGATGGGGAGGGGAGGCAAGCAAGGAAATGAATAGTAGGAACTCTGAGAAGAACAGCGCCTGTGGGCTGCTACTTGTGCATTATTTTGCCTTGTTCCTGGGTAGCACTAATAGCTGTGCTAGTCCCCCCTCCCACAGGGAGAAATGGGATAGGAGCATGTGAGGCATCGTATCCTACTCTTGCTTCCTTCTCTGCATCCTAAGAGATGTCATACTACCTTTATAAGTCTCTAAAGGCTATGTATCTGTGAGCCGAAGGACTTTGCAGTTACAGAAAAATAAAGTTCTTCCTGGTGGGCTTGTAATATTTTGTTATTACAAATGAAATCTCAAGTCAGTTCTAAATGTAAAATTTAGTAAGAACTTTCTAAACTGTGCAATATTTTCCTGGTGCATATTATTTTATATAGCAAGTCCATAAAAATTAAGCACCTTGTGATCTGTATGAGATCTGGGAAGTGGGAAGAAAAATAGAACCTGTATCCTTTCACATTCTCAAACACGTTGTTCTATGTTTTGTAAGGTAGGGCTTTGCTCCTAACTTAGTGCTTGTTGTTGCAGGAATTTGATCTGAAACGTGCGGTAGAACAATTGATACAGCTTTCATTTCCTTAGTCATAAGCCATCTGACATTTAGTTCCATTTAGTAATGGGGAAACGAATTGCCACCAGCTTTGTATGACTCATGAGATGGGTGATATGCTTTGTTCTAAACTTTGGAGTGCACGTAGCAAAACTTTGAGGGTTACTTCAGTCCTTCAACTGGCAAAGCACTTCATACGCTTTTCAAGATAACATGTTTCAGAACAGCAATTGGATGTACCTTGGGACAATAATAAGTTCCCCTGTAGTCCTCATAGAAATTGGTAGGGCAGATAGCACAAGAGCTCCAGCGTCATGTACTCACACCAGTGTTTTTTCTTAAAGATGTGTTTGATAGAGAGTGGACATGATCACTAAGCTGCAGAAAGGGAGCAGAGATGCCATTGTCAGCTTATGTACCCAAATGGTGTCTATGAAGAGTGTGACCCTGAAAATTTGCTGCACTGTTCACTGCAGTGATTTAACTGAAGACACTTTTGCTTCAGGGAAATTTCAATGCAGTATTTATTTTGCAACAAATGGGTAAAAAGTGTGTGCTTGTTTTTCTGGAAGGGAAAGTATTATCCTGAAGTATACATTTACTTCAGTGATACATCAGCTTGCATTGAAATCGGTGGATCTTTCTACTAACTATAGATGAGTCGAATCAGGCCCTGTGTGCAGATACTTCTTAACCTGTGAGTTTGCACACAAAAGTGCAGAATGTCAGCTAGAAATTGTGTTGACCGTGTTTCATAGCCTCTGTAGGAGACAATGTTCCACACTTTCTGTGACCTAAAATAGAAATACAGTAGATAGTAAGCTTGAAAACCCAACGAACGATGTGGGATCATGCTCCTTTGTGTAAGCGATGATTTACCAGTGACGTTTGCAATACCCTATGTGTAGGTATGTGTATGATAAAGTGAAACTTCTAGGGGACTAGTAAAACACCTGACTGCTGCTGGAACTGAACGTGGTCTATTAATACTACTGACTTCAGCTGAACAGGAGAGAAATAGAGAATGCCTTTGGTGGGGTTATTTTAAAATAAGTTCTCATCAGTTCCTGACTGCAATATCTTAGGGTTTACTTGATGTAACTTATGAATTGCAGCCTATAGCATGTTTAGCATGCAGCTGCATATGTGATATTTTTGAGAATCAGTGGAAATAACATGCAAGGGTAAAATTTGGCTTTGTATACTTACATGTGCCTGTATTTGAAATCCTGCCCTGTCTGCATATGAAAGGTATGAGCTGGCAGCCTTAGCAACTGGTGTTCTGCTTATAACTGCTTATAACAAAGGTGAAACAGTGAAGAACTTGTGGCCCATCTTGTCTTCTGAGCATTTATAGCAGGAATTAAATGAAATTTGTCCATTCTTCCTCTGTATTCAGACTGGGCTTGAATGTGACCATTATCAATGGTTTGGGGTTTTTTTTAATGTGTTTTTTTTCTTTCTGTTTTTCAAAGTGGAGCTACTGGCTTTGTTCTTACTATGCTAAGACTGTAAACTCGCTTTACGTATGCTAATGATTCGCTTTTTCTGCTACAATTCTTGAACAAACTCTTTTGTTAATTTGAGCTTGGTGTTTCAAAAGCATGTAGGTATCAAAATCTTCTCTTTCAAATTGTGGGAACTGTTCCTGAATGTAACTAGGTATCTTTGTAGAACTAGCTCTAATTCCAGTAAAGTTCTCTGTGTTCTTTCTTTCCTTCTCCTTTGTAACAAGGGCAAATAGGTGGGTTTGTTTTTGAGTTTTTGTTAAGGGTATTAACTTTTGGATGGGGTAATATTGCTGAAGTGCTTTATTTGCATAACAAATCACTAGAATGAAGTATTGATTGCTATTCATAAGTACCAACATTCACTGAATAGCTTGGAAAGCTAATTAAAAATTATAATTGACTTTTTTCCTTTTTCTCTATTTACTGTTTCTTTTTCCTGTCAAATTGTGAAGTTGTTTTTGTCTTCAGTTTTTAAAAATAACCTGTCGTCTGCAGAGTCAAGAGAACTTTGCAGCCTCTTTGTGAACTGATCACATGAAAAGTCAGGGTAGGTGGGCTGACATCTCCTGGGGCTTGTTTATACTCTCTTTGTAATGAGAGAGTGTTTGCATATTTCATGGCTTCTTGAGACTAGAGAGTAAAATTTTAGTTTTAAAATTTTAGAAAAGTGGAAAAGAACAGAAGAATTGACCTATTCAAAAATTTTATCTCTACATGAGTCAAGATTGTAAATCTCTTTACAAATCTTGTGTTGATAAAATTACTACCTGGCCAAGTAATGTGGTTGCTAGCGATGTGTTGGAAAGCATCTTTATTGCATCAGTTTTAACCACCCTTTTGTTTAGCAAATACATGTTGTAATGTGCAGGAGAAGGAGACAAAAATGGTGATATTGTCCCTCATTTAAAAAAGTCTTTGAGATCAATATTGTTTGAGGCTGGGAGAGCATACTACGAAGTACTGCTTTTATGTTTGTCCTAGGTTCAGATTTTTCCTATGTTTCTGGAAAAGGCTGTTTAGTGCACATAGACCTTTCACCATTCTTTTGTTCTTAAGATGCTGACAAGCTATTCAGGTATCTATTTAATTGCCAAGTCCTTTCAGCCAGTGATATAATCCTTCACTCGATGGAGTTAGTGAAACTAGGCAATAAAGCATTTTGCACGGGAGACCATTGTTGTCATTTCTAACCCATCCCAGTGAACTCTTGATTGCATCCTCAAGAAAAGTAATTAATATCATGAAGCAATTGGCAAGGATTAAAATTAAGTGGGACTTAAGAAAATAGCTTTTGCAGAAGGAAAGTTGTGTTATTAAAAGACTAAAAAGGCAGTTGATGATTTGCTCAACACAGTGATGCTTACTGTTTGATGGACAAGGTTGTTTCTCAGCATGGTACTCCTTTCTGAAGAGAAGATGGATTAGAAAAATTTCACCATGAATATATCTGAATGCAGCTGATAACAGGACAAATTTTACTGCATGCGTTTTGTGCAGTTTTTTGTGCTGTAACTCAAAGATCTCATACTAAATGTTGCACCAGCAACTGAGGGAAATTACTCAGTCCACGGCTTAGGCTTACTTAAGATGTATATATTGCTGATTAGAATTTAAACATATTTGCTAAGTCTTTTATAAAAACTCTACTTTAAAAAAGGATTTTCATGCTGTTAGCTCTTTTTAAATACCTTTGGAAGAGTGACTCATGGAAGTGTTTGCCATTTTAAGTTGACTTCTTGAAGAAAATTGTAATATGATTTGAGCACTCAAGTAAAAATTTTGCTTTAAAAAGACTGTGTATCATTACTATATATCCCATATTATTTCTATGTATGTACATACCTTGCATATTCTGAATATCATAAAATATTGTACGTGGAATTCAACTGTGCTGTTCCATTTCCATTCAGAAGTAGATCTGGTGGATCCTTAGAGCAATGGATTGATAAGCTTTTGGCAACTGTTTCTGTCAAGGAGAATGATGGATTTGATAACTTGTTAGTATTTAATTTGAAATTCTTGCAGGCAAGATGTGTAAATGGTTTGAAGTGCAGACAATTCAGATAGGTCTTACGCATTTCTTAATAACTTGGTGAAAAGACAAGCTTTTGAAGATCAAGTAACGCCTTCTTTTTTGTTATACAATATTTATCGTTTGTTCTGTAATCAGGTGGCCCTTGGGATTAATATGTATCAGATTCTGATCCCTTTAATTATGATGGCTAATGCCTTTTCCTGTTTTTTTTCCCTCATTGAAGTAAGTGGAGTGTGAATGAAGTTGAAAGTAAAGGCATCAAACCTGGGATTTCAGTTGTAAAATCATAATAGAGTGTGTTGATCTGCAGATCAAGACTAGGGTCCGCGGCAGTACGAAACAATATGCTCTGGATTTTTCAAGTACATTATAACCCCAAATTTCTCAATAAGCTGACTTTGCATTAGAATTTGCCTTAGAATGTGGCACTGGAAAGAAGGAAGGCTCTGGGTTCAGGACTAAGACATCAGTCACGAGAGACTATGAATTTGCTGGTCTTTGTGCTTCCTTCTTGGATCTGTGAGATTCCACAGGCAGGATTTTGCTTGAAGTTTATTTTCCTTTGCCGCTTATTCTTTGTGAAAGAGGTGATGCAGTTTCTATTTTAAATTCTGCCCTTTGTTAAGAGATGAGCAATATTCTGTGAATATCTGCCTGTCATCTGTTCTATGCTACCAGGCCATTTTTTTAGATATTTTCACTTTGTGTAGCCGGTATGTAGAGGAATGAGGTGGTGTGCAAGCAATGCATGCTTTCGTATATGGAGCCAGAATATGGTCTTTATTTGGCTCCTTTTATTCTTGTAAATGGGCGAAATGATCTCTAAATTCTGTCATAAACTAACTGGGTGGTGGTAGTAGAACTAGTTCATTGTCATTTGTTCTCAGTTCTGCCATTAAAGCAAATGTGAAATAAGTATCTCAATTTATAGAGTAGTGTGATGAAAACTTGTTTATTTTCCATTAAAACTTATGAAGAAAACAGCTTCCACAGCCCAAATGCCCTACCCCAAAAGGTTTAGTGAGCTTGAAGGTACTCAAACTAGTTGGTTCTTTGCTTAGTTTCCATTTTTCTCTACTCTTGCTGTTTTACAGTCTGGAGCTGTCCTTAATGGCACACATTGGAGACTTGCCCTTGTAAGTGCAAGAAGTCAATTGCATTTCTAAACACTGGTGTGGAGACTATCAGCAATACTGGCACTGTGGGGTTTTTATTCCCAGTCTACAGTTCTTCCCATAGCTTCCCTCAGGATTTTGTACTATTCCTGAGAAACAGTTTGGGATTTTTTTGTTCAATGTTTCGGTTGGGTTTTTCTCCTCCCTACCCGCATCCCCCCGCCTTTGAGTCTGATACTTTCCCTCTTGCATTACATTTTATTGAAACTGGTAGGTATGATAAATTTGACTTATTTATTTTGATCACCTCAAGAAGGCAGTGTATGTAATTTGCATCCCTCTACAGGGCTAGACAGCATGCCAGCTCTGTACCCAAGCGTTCGGGTGGTTAATATTACCGGTTGCATCTTTTCTGCAGTGGTCTCCAGAGCCAGTTCCTCTTCACAGACTGACAAAGCTGGGGCTGAAAGGTGTTTATTTGTTGCCTTTTGTTAAAGGACTTGAGCAGCATCCTGGCTTGTTCTCCAGATGGTCCAAAGCATGAAAGCTTCTCCTGAGAAGTTTTGGCAGCTTCTGTGTCTCAGGACTGTGACTGCTCCTGGTCTGAGTTCAACAAAGAAAAAGGTCTCTGTCGGCTTTCTTATGTAGTGTCATAGCAACTGATGGATAATGAAGCAAGTTATGTGCACTCTGTTTATGAACAGAACGGGGTATGAAAGAGTAATAATTAGGGAACTAAACAGAGCAGTCCTATGTATGAGTGATCTCCCAGCCCCTGGTAGTGGTGTATTTGGCATAGTGGCTTTTTCTCTGAACCTACATGTCTTTTGCAGTTTTTCATAAGGGGAAGATGGGAATTTCATTATTCTAAGCATTCCCGCACCATCTGAGAAATGTGTTATTTTATTGCTTATGCTTTGATATTAATAGTTGCACTTTCTTCCTTAAACTAAATTGCCATATTAGTGTGCATTTCGAAAATAATTTAAAAAATATGGTAAAAATTGCTGGTAATTATTGGCGTGTGAGTTAGTCTTGCAGTGTACATCAAGCTAGCATTCTTTCATTTTCGAATATTCTATCCTTACAATGTCATTAAAATATGCAAGCCTTTATCTCTCACAGTAGGGTCCCAATTGGTGACTGGGGCATCTAGTCATTACTGAGGTACAAATGTGCAGTTTACCATGCAATGATTATCCAGTGATTGGAAATTGGTGTTCAGAGCTTTAAGAATGTTTTTATTCGTAAAGTTTTGCTAGTTTTCCTATCACCCCAATTTATGGTGAAGTTTCTCCTCTAGAAAAAGAACTAAACTAAAGGAGACTAAGAAAACATAAATGGGAGAAAAGCTTACAGGCTAATTTTATTTATTTCTTTTTTCCCACCAGGCAGAACTCTTGGCTCTTGTTATCTCTACTTTCCATTTGTGTAGGTTTTCAGCATTTATTATTTCTAGATAATGTAAAATATGGATGTTATTCCTGATAGGTATGAATTTACAGATAAGAATTGTTTGAAAGGGGAAAAAACCCCACCCACCAGCCTTCAACAGCAACCCTGTATTGTATTACAGATGCTATTTACATTTGCATTTTATATATTTATGCATAACAAGAAGACTCTTGGCTTTGATTCTGAATGGAACATAGTTTTCTTTTACTTTTTTTTGGCTAGGGAAAGCTAAGGATACTTTTGCATTCTTCTCCTTAAAAATGCAATGTGAATTAAGGTTTTATAAAAATAGAAGTTTTGTAAAAGACTGCATAAAGCTTGTAACTACTGTTATTGATTTTTCTCACTAATGGAATAATGTTCATCTCTCTTCTTAGCCGGTCTCCTGAGATTCTGCAGGTCACAAGGTAACATAATAAAATCAAACACAGATACGTTATTTGTTAAACTACACACCATGAATAGAAAATGAGGCCTGAAATGACTCTTTGGTCTCTCTCTTATTTTATTTTACTGCTGACTTTGTTCTTGTTTTGTTTTTTTAAATATAATGAAATATTAATGTAGAAAAAGCAATAAGTGACAGAAACTACTGCTCAGATGGAAGTAACATGTTCCTTTATCAGGAGCAGCTGACTCATAAAACATTAAATATAATTTAATGGTTTGCATTGACATACAAAAATAAAACCCAGGATAACGTCTCCATCCTTTTTATCTCCCTTTATAACCTTTTGTGAAATCAAATTTGGTGGGTAACACTTCAGGAGGATAAAAGGGGAACCTAAGATGATGTGTAAGCGATGTAAAAAATAGTTTCTTAAATTAATTTTTTTTCTTCATAAAATACAAGGGGGATTAATATAGCCATGAATGCCACAGCAGGGATTCCTCCTTCTTTGAGAAGAGGTCTCAGAATGAAATCAAGACAAAGCTTTATTTTAGTCTTCATAAGAATAAAATTAACTCAAGTCATATTTTTGATAATTTAGACTTTTTCCCATCCTGTCTATTTCTTGCTTTCAAAATGTATTATACGTTTCATTTGAAAATAAATCTTTTTAATGTGGTGCCTTGTGTGCTGCAAGGAGATTCTTTCTCCTGCAAGTTTTCTTTGTCTTTTGGTTTAAGTCTGTCAACAGACTGTTTTTACCTTAAATTACAGCTTATATCACTGATTGCTCTCTCTGTAAATTCTTCTTTGCTATTTAACATTAAGTGTTTCATATAGCATGCAGTTAGAGGAGATAATAAGGCTATGGTTCTGTTATGACTTATGTTGGGGATCTATTCTTCTATCCTGCATGCTTTAATATCAGCATAATAATAGTTCTTTGTTCCATGTAGACAATCATTCTGCAGTCATAATGCTGCTGTTGAATTTAGCTTTTGTTAACTAAAAATAAATAATATTAAACAAAAAAGCCAAGTAAATTTTGAAGTAGCTTATACTATAAATACAATCAAGATTTGTAGTAGTTTAACCAGTGGGACAATACCATGTTTACATGGTTCCTTTTTAGATGACTGTTTTAAAATGATGGGTTCTGGTAAGAGCTTACTGTATTTCCATAATTTTTGTATCAAGTAAGCGTAGCCACAGTTCAAATAACTATCAAGTAAAGTTCTAAATTGTAATGAAACATCTGAAGTAAGCAAACCTGAACAAAGAACATAAATAAAAAGGGAAAGCTGCTGTCTCCATTTCCAATCATTTGCCTATAGCTCCCCATTCACTTTAGGACTTGTAGGATGTGCAAGTTTAGATTGAACTGGCTGTGGAGTGTGGGTTTTTCTGTTGGGTTGTTTTGGTTTGTTGTTGTGTGTGGTGTTTTGGTTTTTTTTTTTATTGCAGTGGGCACAGAAGTGTTACTGCTGAGTGAATTAGTCATTTGCACAAGTATGGAATAGCAAATTCAGTCAAGGAAAAATTTACAGGCTTTAGTGGTGGGCTAGAATTGATTCATTCTCAGACCCCACCAGAGGATAAGAAGGCTGTAGTGATATTCAATGGCAACTGGATGTTTAATCAACAAAGCTTCTGAACTGCGAGTGTTTATATAAATGCAGTGAAAAGTCTGTTACTCTTAAATTAAAGGTAAAGGTTCTCTCAGATCTAAGTCAAAGAATTTATTTAATCTGTGGGAAAGAAATTTTCTTCTTTAGAAAAATTAATTTGTGAAAGGTTCTAGTTCCCCATTTTTGCTGCTTTGGGTGTTTGTAGCTGCATAGCAAGAAGCTAGGGGGTTTTACATTGATTATTGTCTACACTAGATGAAAAAACAATTTGTATGTCAGTGAAGAACATGCGTCAATGTTTCTTCTCTTTGCAGTCACTATAGCTGTTCCTTGATAAGGTGCTGGACAGGTTTATTTGAAATAACTTCTTCTTTGCTGGTGTCCAACACTATTAACAGAAAACTATGCACTCAACTGGATTTGGGATTGTTTTCAAATTAGTTTTATGGGATGGCTTTCCTAAGAATCTTTTCTTACCGTTGTCCTTTTTTTTTATCATGACACTACGTGGTTCTAGTCCTGTGGGCAGTCTGTGAACACTATCACCTTGTGGTGATAGCTTCCTTTGGTATTGGTCACAACTGGCTTAGAGTGTTTCAAGAGTGTTAGCGTGTTTCCATAACACATCTTACAGAATATCTTATTTTCTGTTTATTCTTTTAGCTCTCTAAATATACTTCCAATGTAAGGGACCTCCCTTTTCTGTGTCTCTTAAAAATATTGCATGAAACTTCTTTTTGCACTTGATGAGAAAGTGTGAATTGTTGATCTGGGTTGTTCTCAGGGTTCTGTAAGCAGCTCTGTGGAGTTGCACATGATGTCAGCTGAGGCCCTCCTTAAATGTAAGGATCAAATACAGGTGTTTCTTTATCTGATCAGGATCTTGAAAAGGTGGGAAAAAGTAATATCCCATTGATTTCTGCCTGGGCAGTTCTGTCTTCCACATGCTGACATTGCTCGTTGGCTGAGAATTTGTAGTGACACCTGGTGTTTGATGCAGATATTGATGTTAATGCAGCAGCTTCTGAAGCATAATTAGGATGATAAATGGGATAATTCTGTGGTTAGATTCTTCTGCCACAGACTGTGCCATGAAGCTACAGCTTAGCTGGTAGCTCTCTGGGAGGTGAAAACATTGCTGTTGACTGAATGCAGTGTGAAAGGTTCAGTCCATGTTCAAATTTGACTAATGTTTTTAATAAAAGTAAATGTCTGTGGCAATCAAAATCCCCATGTAATTGTTTAGCTACTTTCCCAATATGAATGTATGTATTTTCGGTGTTATTTTACTTAACAAACTACAGTCAATGAACCATTTCCTGCAGCATAAGAGCTCTTTGAGAAAGAGTGGGAGCAGGGGCAATTGCAATTGAGTCTTGATGAGTAGAAGTTTTAGCAATAAAAGCAAAGCACAAGATATTAGGTACATCTTTCCCTGAATTGTTAAAACGTGTTAGTTCCTTAGTAAATACATACTCCTTCACTTAAGAATTGAAAATCGGTGTTAATACTGTTAAGCTTTTAACGTCTTGATGAATTTGATATGATTTAAACCTGCAGCTGTTGTTTGCTTCATGTCGAAGTGAAAAAGATTAATCTTCATTTGTATCCTGCCCTGCAATTATCTAGAGGAACTGTGCCCCCTATATTATATCATCTAATATAGCATGAGATTACCTGTAGTCTTCATTCCAGCAGAACTTGCAGTTTCTGAAGGGAGAGTTTTAATTTCAGCAGTTTGTTGTGGATCGGAACAGAAAGCCTCTGTATTGGAAATACTCCTCAATTTCATGCCAGTGGTTCAAGAAATGCTGTAAAAATAGTAACAGAATATCAGTGTCCTCTGTGTGGAAGATGTACCAGGATGTGAATACAAGGTATGCAGGGGTGGGAAGGTACTAAAGGTAGTAGAAGAGACACACGGAATTTCTAGTTTCTTGGGGAAGCTGTGTGGCAATGGGAGTGTAGTCTCATAATACGAAGAAAAAGAAGAATTTGCTCTCTACAGTGTGTGTATTTCCCTTCTGTAGTTAGCCCAGATGACTCGCACTTGAATTTGAATGGTTTAAGTAGAACAGGCAGTGTATGAGCTATCCCAAAGCAGAGGCCTATTGCATTTACAAGGTGTCTTTGTTTTTAAGCATGTTTTCATGGCTGTATTCGTTGCTACTTTTCCCAGAGGTGCTTGGAGGCTTTTCCTTTAAACAAATTGTAAGAGATTTTGTGAGTTTCTTGGATGGAATGGCTGGGAGAGGTTATGGGAAACAGAGACCGTCAGCATGGAAGTGTCCTCGTCTTCCTCAAGGGATGTTCTAGCTTATATTAAATGGCAGCTGTCTTTAACCCATCCTCCTCGCTGCATAAATGCCTGCAGGTAAAGCACAAAGGAGCGTGGGTCTAAAGGCTTTTCATGGGCAGTGCAGAAACAGATGAGAGGCATAGACTGTGATGAGCATAATGCTGCGCCCTAAACTTGGGGCAGTGGGGGATTAATAATGCTGCCAGTGTTAGGATTTTTCTAGTTGGTCTGCTCACAGCAGTCTGATTTTTGGGGAGTGAATATGACACAAATAGAGAAACCAGTGAAAGGCATTTAGCATCAGTCCTTGCTCTAGGAAACAAGGCTGACCTAACTGATGTAGCTTTTTGTGCTGTGATCATGTGGTCTGCTTCTGTTTGTTTGCTTGTCTCTTCCCTCATTCCCCAGTCATAAGGTCTGATGTTACTATGTAATGCTGTAAGACATGTGACTGAATCTGTAAAATTAAGTATTTTCAAAGAACTTGTCTGAAATGCTCTATGTTGTGGTTGACGTGGTGGCATCTGCTTGACTTTCGCTTGTAGCATTTCTGTTTGCTTGACACAGTTTTGAAATATGTTCTTTTTTAAAAATTTTGGTCTCCACAGGATTTTCTCTGAATCTTGTACTTGTCTAAAGCATTCTTGGGGCTCAGGCTTTCTGGATATGCTGATCTTAATTTAAGAAACTGTAAATTGCCTCATTGTTTTTCATGGGATTATTCATGCTATTGGCTGAGCTATGCGCAGCACCTGATACAGCTGGGTCTGTATTCTTCCAAAATACATTTTTTTTTCTGGCAGTTGCATTAAACAATTACTTGTATTACTTGTTTTCTGCAACTGTGAACCAGTATTGCCATATAGTGTTGATGCAGTTGTGCTGTTGCCTTTGCAAGTAAAATTGAGGAGCTCTAGCCTGTGAAATAAATAGTAAGGATGAGTAGGAGAGAATATTTGCTGGAAGAAAGTGAAAATTTTCATAACTGACCGAATTAGTAAGGAATCAGTCTTCCAGTGAATTCAAAATTTCTACTAAGAGCATGTGAGTAATTACAGCTTTAAAATTTTTGTGTGGATTCTGAAAGCAGGAACATGGATGGATCAGGTGTTGTATATGGATATACAACCAAAGAAAAACATATGACTGTCTTTTAAATAGCTAGAAGACTCAGAGTAAAACTCTTAAAAAACAAACAAACAAACAAAAACACTCAGACGACAATGTAGTTAGTCATGGTTTACTGACCCAAACTAGCTATTTTTTGTAGCAAAGAATTTATTTTTTCTTATTTTTAAAAAGTAACTCAGTCTGTTTCGGGGGTGGTGGTATAGGAATCAAAACTTAATTTTGGTATCGAAACAGGGTCTGCAGCTTTCCAATTTGCTACTGAGAAAATATATACACTTTAATTAACTCAAAAGTCATAACTTAAATAGATTTCTACAGAAATACAAAGGACATTGAGATGCTTTGCAGAGTTGTTTTTCATAATGTCAAACTTTTAGTATGATGGGACTTTTTAGAAACTTAGGTAACAAGTGCAGCTGGATTGACATTCTTTGTGGACACAAAGAAGTTTATAAAGGTTTAAACTCCAGTTTGGTTATTTCAGGATTCTTCCTTCTGTCTCATTTTTCTCTTTCTCATTCATGAACTTCTCTTCCCTTTCCCGGTCATTTAGTTACTTGCAATGGTGAACATTATTCTTCTCAAAACCTTCCTAAAACAAAGTAGAAGGGCCAATCACAAAAGACTTAAAATTTAATCATTACCAAATAAAATGTTCATTAAATGAAATACTGTTTCTAATCAGGTGAAATAATGGAGGCCATCCGTGGTCAGCTGTGGTGGGAAAAAAACCAGTGTACTGAGAAGCCATTAACTTTAAGGACTAAGTGATTTCTTTCAATTTTGATCTTGTTATTTCTGTATTATCTCTGCTTTGCGAGTAGAGCAGTTCTTTCTAAGGATTAATAATAGTACATGGTATGTCTAAATAACCTTTTGCTTTGAGTTCTTTTGACCTCTTGGGCAATGTATTGATCTGAAAGGACTTTGCTATGACATGATCAAAAGGAATAGAAGAACATAAGAATAAAGTAATTAAAAACTCTCTAAAGTAATTGTAATGTTGCTGAACAGAGCAAAACTTTTTTTCTGAAAATATCAAGGTAGGCTTTTTCCAGTGAAGACTGCTTGTCTTTTCAGCTCAATCTAAGATTTTAGAACTTTTTGCACAAGAAGTTTATCTTAATTTCATACGTATTATTGGGGTGGAGGGGGAATGGAAATAGTTTAGCAGTTCTATTACATACATTTCTATGTCCACTTGAAAACATAATCTAATACCAGTCTACTTTTATAGTGTATCTATGTAGATGTGTGCACACCATCAGCACTAATATTTTGAAATGAGTCAGTGGAGATACGGTTGCAGTCTGCTGGGGTGGCACACACCTAGTTTGTGGACCATCTTTGCTGTCTCGTGTTGCTGGCAGTCACCTTCCGTCATGTGCTGTGTTCTTGCAACTGCGTATACAACCCCTGAAGCTGCAATGCTGGAAAAGTGGGGAAGAAGTATTCTGTCCAATCCCATGGTATGTCTGATGATTGATATCTGTAGCCTCAGGATAAATCCTGTTGACTTTCAGTGAGGAGTAGACTTTAAGATATTTAGGTGTTGTCTTCATGGTTCATAACTGGGAAAATTGCTGGAAAATCAACTGAAATTGTGATGTTAAAGCACATCAATATGAAATTTGGAATGCAAGTCTGTTAGTTCTGATGGACTGTGTGCGGGTTACTCATTTAAATTCCTTCTTAGGCTTCCCTGTCGCTCTAGATGTGCTGCCTACACGTGCCACCGTGCATCACTTCCCCTGTTCTCATATCCAATGTACCACAGGTGGCTGGTTGGCCTGGTGTAGGATACGGTGATCTGGTATGTGTAGAGAAGATTACACTGGGCTGGGGAGAGGATGTGTTATGTCAGGGGTCTGGCTGGGTATCCCTACTCTTGCTGGCAAACTTTCACTAAAGCCTCTCCCTTATTGAGAGACAAATCATGTCTGCTGTGCAGCAATTTCTGTTGCATGTGTAAGGGCACAAATAAATTTTTTTTTCTTCCTCCATCTAGAGACACGTGTCTCATGGGATCTCCTGCCACCCCTGCAAGAGGCGCTAGGTGTGTGAATGGGGAGTGGAGGCAAACAGCCAAAACCATTGCTGGCTTCTTAACCAAGTTAAGAAGCAGTATCAGCGTTGGGTAATCTGCTCTGCAAATGGAGAGGTGGAGAAGCCCACCCAAGGTCTCCACAAGTGCTAGGGCTATCTCTGACCCTGTTTGGACACTCATTTGGAAATGGTGATTACATTCACTGCTCTCCAGGGGATTAAGCTGCAATGTACAGATGTTACTTTATTTCTGCATGAGTCTTCACAGGAAGGTCTAGCACCTGTTCACTTAATATCATGCTTTTAGTTACTTTGGCTGAATTCCTTATGAAATAAGCTCCAAGATGCTATGGAAATATGCACCCCAAATCTTCAGTATATGGTTACACAAGAACGATCTCACATTGAGACTGCATTCATTTGCTTCCTGGTAGGAGCCAATTTTCTGTTGGAGGTAGCATAATGGACATCTGAGAAGAATAGTGTGTAACGGACATGCTGAGACACGCTGTTTCATAAGCAAGCATGGTATAATTGCCTATATGCTTTGTGCATCATGGTAGCCTAAGCTGTGAAGATGAGCCTTCTGCTTTAAACATAGCTCATTCGCACTTTCTCATGGATCTCACATGTATGTATGATCATATGTGATCATACACAGCTGTGTATATGAAAAGTATTACATAGATATTTATACAGAACTAGTATTTTCCTTGCTGAAGCATTATTCTTTATTGTTCTAGTGTATCATGAGTAAAAAAAATTGAAATAGGGTAGAAAACTTTTTAACCAATTCATCAGTGGAAGTAACTAATTTTGTAAGAGGTAGGAATAAGCTCTTGCAGTGAAAATAGCAATAATAGAAAAAAAGTGTAACTGTAACCCTCAGCTTCTAAATTGTATGTAAAATCTATTAGTTGCTTTCCTCTGCTAAATCTAATGTATTCCTCTGTAAATAATGGTACAGGATCAAATGGGTATTTTTGTCAGCAGTTAACTTTCTCCATCACAAAACAGTGTCCTGGAAAGAGGTAATTAAGATAATTTAAATTCCTTTTTTTTCTTTTCAGAGGATAGAATGAATGTGTAAAATTAGAAATTGCATTGTGTAGCATCTCAGGCTGATCATTGTGGAGTGGTCTCTCTACCACTTTGTTGCTTTGCAAAGGTCGGAGAAGTTCTGAATGGGTTGAAGGTCTTGTTTCTCCTGATCCCGGCCCTTCGATACAGTCACAGCTGGTTTTGATGATCTTTTTCAATATTGACCTTCAGTATCTGTCTCTGTAACAAATAAACGTCTTCTGTAACCATGTTTTCAATGTTCATTCATTAAACATTTTTAGCGAAGCTGTTTATCACACTTGACATAGTTGGGTAGGGCAGTACACTGATGTTAGCTGGATTTCAATAAATCTAGGTTTATTTTAGTTACTGTCACATAATCTAATTGTAAAGGTCTATTCTTTGGATTTGAGCCTAAAGTGCAGTGGTGAATCCCAAATGTTTATCTGGTCTCTGGTCCTCTTTTGGTAGGCTGAAATAGTTACTGCATGCTTGCATGATTTGCTGGCTACTGGGCTATTTTTTTGGTTTGCCCACAAAATCCATGATTTTCTGGAGTGAGCAGCTCTGCCCAGGTGAAAATTTCAGTGTTGCATTTAATGTTGCTCTTTTGCCTTTATGTGACTGGCTTTTACTGCAGATCCTGAATCTGTATGTTTATTGGCTTTCCTACTGAGCTTTTTTTCAGCCTAAACTGCATATAGTAGGTAGTCCTAGGCAGCATACTTTGTAGCAGGAACCCATTTCATGAACTTTAGCTGCCTAGAAATTGTCTCGAAGCTATTTCTCTAATCAATGTTTATACAGGGAGGAAGGCTCATCTAGAGAACAAATTGTTCTTTTTGACAGCTAAAGTAAATGGAGTTGGATCCTGGCTTAAGTTTAGATTATGAAATAGTGAGTTTGAAAAATTTTGAACTTGGCCAGTACGCTACTGCTGCAGAAACAACTTGCGTAGGTTTTTGGTAATTAATTTTTCCGGTTGATTTTCTCTGAGAGGGAAGGACACTGCTTATAATCTATAATCAAGGGCAAACAAATTGAAGTACTGTAGGTAAGCACTTTGTTTGAGAAAAAGCGTGGAGTAGAATGTGGAAATATTTTCTTATAATGTTGATAAATATTTTCTTTGAACAAGAATAGTTTCAGTTTATCTCAACTTATACTGGCCTTGGTTATGTGGCATAAGAAGGTAGCTTGATATCGAGTATTTCTTTACCACCAGAAATGATCTGTGGGATGGGAAATGGATGCCAAATTCTCTATAAACTGCTGCTGCTTACTATTTGTGCTACATCTGATAATGCTATCAGTTGTGAAATTAACTGTTTCCTGCTCTTTCATGAGAGGAAACTTAAGTTTCTTGACCTTGATTTACAGTACAAGAGCAGCAAGGGTGACCTGAGCTGAAGAGGCATGTTTTTGACCTTTAGAGCCACTTGAAGGAATCTGTAACTACAGCTTTGATAGCTGAGCTGAATAAAACTAACTTTAGAGATGAGAGACTAAAGCGTTTCCTGCAAAGAAAGGGCAAAGAGAACCTGTTCAAACACTGGAGCGTGTGCTGTAGATGACTAGAGTTTGCGGGCAGAGATCACTGTTCTGACCTCTCAGTACTGTATTGTCTGTTTACAAGCCTGTATCCCATGTTCTACTTTTTGTATTCTATTGACAATTTTAAGTGCTAGCTGTTAATAATAGCATTGTTTAACAAACCCTGACTGTCATAATTAATCAGGATAACAGGAGACTGAAATAAGCCTTTGGACTGCTTGTGGCTTTTATGCCAAAATTCAGTCATTAAGGCAGTGTCACGGTCTTCCTGTTCAAAAGATGCTAGCGGAAATTATTTCTATAACTTTGATAAAAACTTTGAAACTTAAATTCGTTCTTGTAAATTAAGAATGTTCTAAAAAATCTGAATATATTTTTTATAATGGGCTGAACATAGGATAAATCAGTGCTTAGTAAATTAATTGGGAATATCTGTTTGGCCTATTTCCTGTCATACCACTGCAACTCATGGAGGAGCTATAACCAGATGATGGCAAACAAATGATGAGTACTAATCTGCAAGCTTTTATTTCAGAGCAGATATAGTTAATCTTTGTGAAGATGACCCAGATGTCCTATAGCTTTCTTCTCTGGTTTTGTGGTTCCTTAAGGAAGGCTCATAAATGCTGTCCTGTAAGTTACAGGAGAGGAAATGAGCTTTGTAGAAGATTGCTAGATTAGTCCTTGGAGCTACTATGTCACTATTAAAACCTCATGCTAGGACAAAATTTTTAGTTCCGATACTCGTTACTGCGTTATTGATAGTTATGCCGTAACTGCTTTTTTTAATCCAGTGTCTCCTGTTGGTTTTGCTGGGTGATGCACCAGAAAAACTTCAACAGCTTTCTTGACTCAAGGAAATAAGCACAACTGTTTAGTGTCTTAATGTCACCAGGATAAGTTGTATAAAATTGAACTCGGTATTTAATTTTTTTTACGATCATTACTAAGATGGGAACGGTAATTAGCAGGACTGACTCTTCAGCTCATTCTTCGCAAGCTGGTAATTTATCGAGGGGTTTGCTGTTAAGCTGTGTGCTGAATGCTCCTCGGTTTTGTAAATGGTTGCCTAGCCAAGCTAGGGAAGCTGCTGTTAATATTTTTACTGAGGATGTTTTAAGAAGAACCTTTCTTTCAGTTAAGATTGTTACCACTAAGTTGTTGGGAGTTAAATTTTAACAAAGAGCTGAGTCCCCAAGGGCTTAGAAATTACAGTTGAACAGTTTTGTACATACTATTCTTCTGAAACAAATTGGTGGAAGAACATGACCCATTCAATGTGTGCAATAGCCTGAAGAGGAACGGATTCCAAAGAACTGAACAGTGTGAAGCAGCATTGGTACCAGTGACTGTTCTTTTGAATTTGCATGAGGTGTTTCACTTCTAAATATGTTTAGATGTTGTTTGGATTTCAGTTACAGCTATGTGGGAATTTGGACTTGAATCTGAAGTGATCTGAAACACTTGCTTTAATTTCTCAAGTGTTTGATTTCAATATTAGTTGACCTACCTAATACCTAAAACTCTCTTGAAGCATTAGCGATGTATGCCTTTGAAGAAAATATAGTTATCTTACAAGACCAACAGAAATTGGGACATAGGCTACAGTTACGGGCCTCCTAAGAAATATTCAGCATTGTACATCATAGCTCCATGTCTTATATGAAACTAAGTAATCATGTTGTTCTGTAGGAGATAGTCAAATTTAGTTAGGTTGTCAGTGGGATATAACTGGTCTTAAGAGGGAGCAGGGTTATTGCACTAGTCTTTTATGAGTGCTCTCACTATGTGATAATATTAATTCTTTTAAAACCTAGAACAGACAAGGCCCAGCTGAAAGTGTGATGACAGCTGTGGAGCTTTGGTACATCAGAAAGTCAGGCCTGTTGTGATAGACACCGGACTACATGGAGAACTTGCCTATATGAGGAAGAGAATGCTAGGTAACCTTGTCCTAATTTATATTACTAATCTAGAGAGGTTCACATCTTTATATCACTCTGATGAACTTAAGGTGGGCATGAGGTGGGAGGCTAGGTCAAACTTAATCAAGTTAAATTGAAGTAAATATTGTTCCCCTGTACACATAGTATCAGAAAGGTTATGAACCTTCTGTTACACTTCCTAAAGCAGAAATTACACTGGAAATGAGCTCTTCCTTCTGCCCAAACAGGTGGAGCCACCTGCGTGTTTCAGCAAGATGTGGTATAGTATCTTACAGTGAGGGGGATGATGGGGGAGAACAGGAAAGAGAGGGCGAAGAAGGTGGTTGAAAATAAAACTTGTGTACATATACCTTAAATTGAATACTTTTGGCGTGTATAGTCAGTGAAACTGTGACACATCCTTTCTTGCCAATTGGTCTATAAGAAAACATGTGGCTTATATGTTATTTCTGTATGCAAGATCTGCATTTCAAAGGGGGGAAAAATGCTTTATTTAAAATAGTCGTCCAGTGTTCAGTTAAAGACCCCCGTTTACTCTCAAAATGAAAAGAGTTTTCTAATTTTCTAATGAAAGTCGTTTCTAATTTGACAGATTTTGAAACAGATCTTTCTGATTTTTTTTTTTTGGTGTTCTTTGTGTTTTGCTGCAGTACAAGTTCTTAACTTCTCGGTGTTATTGCCTTTTACATGATGAAAGATTTAAGAGGTGAAAGATAAATGTTCACTACAAGCTTTTTTTTATTATACGGTGGCAAAAAAATTGTCTTTTTATGATGTTATCCCTGCCTAAGGAGTTTAGTTAGTGTCGAGTGTATACTCCATGAGGAATTCTTTTGAAATTTGTCATAAACCTGCATATTAACTATACTTATTCACTATTCCTGCAAGAGTGCCGTGGAAAAAGTATAAAGGCTTTATTATAATTCACCATTATATATGCATTCATTACTAGGCAGTGAAAAGTCTGTTCACAAGCGGCTCCCTGCATTCTTTCTTAAAGGTATGTCCTGGTTGTGTGGTTGTTTTGGCTACCTACTGGGTTAAACCACAACAAGGTCAATTTGCTGCTATTAAAATAATGAAGAAAACCTAAAACTTGCACCTGCATGGGGTGTCTCCCTGTCTTGGAAAAAGTATTCACAAGTTAGGGGGAAATACACTGCTCAGGGATTGGAATAAAAAGGAATACTGTTAAGTTAGTGAAAACCGGTAGGCTTGCTGGCAAGCAGAGCACTGCCCTGGCCTTACAGTCCCAGGTGTGAGAGGATCAGTATTTGTAAGGAATTTTTTCAGTGCTCAGTTATATGACAGACAAGTCCAACTGAGGCTTGCCAGGACCAGCTGGAAACAGTGCAGGAACTCGTGTTGTATGATGTCAGTCAGTGGCAATTCTAGCAGTGCATCAAATGGATCTCTTAAATTCGAGTAATTCATGAATAAAGCCTCCTCTAGGAAAACGCAACAACTAAGAAAGAAGCAAAAAATGAATTCAGATTTTTGAATGAAGACTGTTTTTTGAGAATTGTATCTACCTTCCCAATAACTGTGAGTAGAAAAAGCCTAAAACAATGACAGCTTGTTTACATTTGAATTTACTGAGTATTGTCTTAAAGCAAAATTGCTTGCAGTTATGTAACTTACAGGCGCAATAACAGAATCTAAGATATTAATAGAATGTGTCAGCATGTCCCTAAATCTGCTTTGAAAAGGAAGAGTTCACACTTCTGTTCTAGTATTCAAAATGGGGTATTTTAATTAGTTATGCCAGCCCCTATGCAGAGTGTCACATATAAATTTCTGAGTTGGGATTGGATGTTTCGTCCAAACAAATACTGGAATTGGTTTTTATTGTCATAGTGTGTGGGATGACACCACCACCAGAAGTCATGAAATTAGTGTTCTCAAGGCTACTTTCCCTTCCCAAATGACAATAGGCTGTGAGAATCCTGTACCAAGAGAACAAAATTCTTTCACGACACACCGTAGCTGTGGAATGGCCACTGTAGTCTGTAAGATCTAAGAAAGCTGAGGAAAAAGTTGCCAAGTCAAATCTTTGAGTGAATTCAATTATTGGTAAAACCTGTTGTTGTTGCTATATTTACCATCTTTTGAAATGTGTGCTAAGGTTTTTTAATAGTTAGTTTTTTGCTGTTTTGGAAAAGTATAGTCTTAACATTCTATTACTTTAGATTCATTTTTCTCCTAAGGGAATACCAGACATTAATGAAATGTCAATGACTTGCAGTTAAATTCTGTTTCCATATCTAATTAGAACTAAATGGTTAGTGAGGTTAGAGAGACTAAATAAAAGGAACTCAGTTAGTTCACTCTTTCAAATGGCGTTCCTACATTTGCCAAATCAATTTTAATTACATTCATAGAGATATCTGGTTCTTCTGAAGTACAGCTTTGAGTCTTTTTCAGAGTAATGAGAGATTAAATTTGTCTGGCTTTTGCTTTGGTGCTGTTCAGCCAAGTTATACCTTCTGCAAGAACCATATACCTCAAACTGGCTAGGTGAGCTGATAGAAATAAAGAAGCTTTTTTCTGGTACCATCTTGTATAACATCTATGCTTTTTTAATATCGCTTCAGATGGTAGTAGATTAGGCTACTGTCAGATGACTAAAACTGATGGAAAGATTTGTAACCAAAATGAGCATTTGTTTTAACAGTCAACAAGATGAAAAAGGAGTCTGAGTGGGACACGTAAAATGGCTAAGAGAGGAAGTTGGCAAGGCTTTAATAGGCAGGCATTTGCCTGTGATACAGTTTGATTGCATAATTAGCAGGTTTTTGTTATTATGCTAACTGCTACAATCCAGTTATGTTGCAGCAATCAGACTTGCTCTAATTTCTCACAACATCTAGAGATGCAAAGGAAGTACCTCATTCACTCAGCCTGCTGCAGAAGTAAATACAGAGAGACATTCCTCTCAGGAAGCCTTAGTATGAGCTCTAGGTGCTCTGTGGAGATCCGAATGGTGAGAATTATTATCTTAGAGTAGTCTTAGTCTTAGAGTAGAAACCTGAGATACAGAGAACAACTCAAATTCTGTCGTCCCCCCCTGCTCCCCCCTTATTTTTTGATTGGTGATGAAATAGGGCGTGAATTCCTTTTCATGGGGAAGATTGATTTGGTGTTGCTGTTATTTGGTGTGTTCAGCTTTGCCAATTATTCTATTCTTATACAGTAACATGATTAGTTTTTTTCCACATTTTATCTCTTTTCAGTAACATTTAAAGTGTGCACTTTAAATGTAGTAGCTTGCTATACGAATGATTACAGGTGTCCACAGTAGTTTGACTTTTGTCATTATTTGTTTCTGAAGGAGGGAGCATTGGATCTCCATTCTTTCTGTTGTAAAGAAAATAATGTAACCCATTTCCCATTTTCATACCATAATTTATCCTCTGTAAAAATTCACCCAATTCAGTTTTTCAAGTGGTGGAATTGACGTCCGTGAAATTGTGTAGATTCATATCATTCTAGCTAGTTACTTCTACAACTTTCTGAGGTGTCTTGGGGTTTGGGATGTTTTAGCAAACGGATTTTTTTTTTTATTTGCCTTTCTAGAGCCAAGAGATTTATTGTCTTCTGTGGAATTTAAAATTTCATTAACTGAGAATTGGATGCCAATCCGGTTATTCAGTTGTCTCTAGAAACATTTTCACCTCTATGTGGCTGCTGTCTTGCTCCAAAAAAACAGTATAATGTGTTTTACTTCGTAGCTGTTTTGGATCTAGCTTGCTGTGTGTACTCATACTGCTTTGTTACTTTAATGAGACATCCAGCCTGTCTGTGGACTGTAATAAGGGATTTATATTATTGGGTAGGATGGCTCAGGAATGCAATATATTGAGAGTTCCCCTATCTGAAATGGAATGAGAGGTTATATTTGGTATTTTGAAGGCTCCCTGAAAATACTTTTCATTGCTCATGCCCTTTGTCAGATTAGAAGATGTCTGAGAAATAACATCTGACCATTCCTAAGTGCTAGGTCTTTAAAGTAATTTTTTGACTAGTTAATTTATTTTCCACTTACGTGATTTAAGAACTAGCTGCATGCCTTTGAAATTCTTCTTCTATTTTACTTGTGATGACAATGTAATGATGCAGTTGTTCTTCTCCAGCTGTGATTTCTGCCAACCTCTCACTGAGAATGTAATCTAGAACCTCTTGAAACCAAATCTGAGAGTTTTTGTAGTAGTTGTCAGCCTCTGCATCATTTTTCCTAGTCATCTAGCTGCACTGTGATTGAACTAATAACTTGAAACAGTGGTTGATACAAAGATATTCCACCAATCTGAGATCAAATTAAGAACTGCTGTATAACAAAGCGGGTTCTGTAATTTTGTGTATTGGCAACAGAGTTGTCTGCTACGTTTTCCACTAAGTTCCAGTCACAGTCCCAAAATCACAACAGCAGCAAAGAAATACAGCAAAGAAATATCTAAAGAAATAATATACAGGTAACATGGATGGTATGGGTTTCAAGTGAGTGTCCACATATGCATGTGGGACCATCCTCTAATGACACTGCATGAAAGGTAAAGAATAAAACCTTTTCAATATGAATTTATTATAATGTTTGAATTTGCAGGATTTATGTCTCTAGCTCTTAATGTATGTGAGAATTTTATTTCTTTTCTAACTTTCCATGTGAGAGCAGTCTTACCGACTTCAAATTTGAGTAAGTGGCAGAAGCATTTTTGTGAAGTATCAGAAATATTGTGGGAATGAATATAAGCTGCAGTATTTGGCTGGGTGTTTGTGCTGTGTTTTAATGGTGTAACTTCATTAAGTGCATTTGTAATTGTCTGGAAGTTTGGAATTGAACTGCATTATGGAATTAAATTCATGTCTGCTGCTGTACCTTCAATGTTAGTGTTCTACTACTTTGCTAAATAAAAATTTTAGTAATGCTTTTAGGGGATACATTGTCTATATAATTATGCTTTCAAGGACCACTTAGCTCCTTGTAATGGGGAGGGGAGGAATGGAGCTGGTTCAAGTCAGGATATTAAACAGTTATTTTGCTATATTTTGCTAGAGTCATAGTTGCATGCAGGGGAATAGTTAATGATCGGTAATGTTTCCCATCTTCTGCTCTTGCACTTTGCTTTATGTTTACATGAGTTCTCTGAGGAGAATCATTACTTTCATGGCAAACATCTGAAGTGCAGCTCTATGCAGAGGTGGTGAGCTAGTCAACTAATTGATAAACTAGCACTTGGTAGCAGACAGGTACCACTTAAAAGGCTAACCATTTTATCACAGTCTCGGCTAACAGGCGTTACACTGCCAGCAGCCTCCCAGGAGTTGGGCTCCCCTCTGGTCTCTGTGGTCATCCTTCCACATTCTGGTTCAGCAATGGACAGTGTGACGTGAGCAAACTAGCCTAATGCTAACACAGGCTAGTGCTGTTTTCTTGTACACAGAAGTAATACATAGTAATGTCAAGACTTGTTGCAAGTGCTGGACTGCTATTAGAAACCCTTTTTAAGAGGACAGGAGGAAAAAAACCACATTGCTAAAATTTTGTTCAGCATATCAGAACTGTTGGGGTTTTTTTTCATTTGTAAGCCATGTCATTAAGGAAGGGCACTCTTATTCTGAAACACTAATGTGAGTTAGTGCTGCTAGAGTCGTGATTAAGAATGAGAAAAGAGAGAAAGTTAAGGTGTGGGGAGAGTTTTCTGATACATTCAGGATTCCTCTGCTTTAAACACGGAATCAAATTCTAACTAGCTATCATGTAGGAATTCCCAGCCGGCCTAAACAAGGTTGGGATTTTATGTGGAAGAGCATAGTAAGTGCTGATAACAAATTTGAGGAGGTAATAAGTAGAGCTAAATTGATAAATTAAGGAATATCAGGCTTGGACGTGTGTTTGAAAGCCAGTAAGGACAAACAAAATTTCACA
The DNA here is from genome assembly GCF_000687285.1 of Phaethon lepturus. NCBI lineage: Eukaryota > Metazoa > Chordata > Aves > Phaethontiformes > Phaethontidae > Phaethon > Phaethon lepturus. The sequence continues at coordinate 91,653 of NW_010521249.1, read as the reverse complement.
GTAATGCAACTGAAACAATGGAACACAGAAATCTAACTATTTTGTTGTACAGAGCATATCTATATAAACACATACGACAGTTCTTGTATGGCTCAGAGGACATTCCATGAGGTAAGGGAAAAGAAAAGATGAATACTGTGAACCTGAGTGTTTTAAACAAACAAAAAAAGGTTGTATTTTACATTTGAGGTATTAATCTTGTTTTGTGCTCAGAAATTTTTCTTTAATGCACCAAACCCCAGCTTTGATTCTTCCTGACCTTAACCTGTGGCAAGTCACAAATGACACTAGCTCTATGCTGTACATAGGGATGAGGCTTAAGATTTTGGTGCTAAGGGAGATCCAGACTTGCACGGGTCCCCAGGTAACATGATCTGGGAATCATTTGTATCAAGGTGAACTTTCAAAGCAAATCACTAAAGGCGATTGCTTACTGTACTTTGATTTGTGACAAGATCTTGCTCCATGCCAAATATGTTTGTTTGGGTGAGCCCAAGTGGAAAGTTGTGCTCCAGAAGCACACCCAGTGTGTCCAGCTGCTGGTAGGTGCTCTGCCTTGTCGGTCTGGCTAATGTTAGTCTAAATTCAGGTCCTCTGGGATAAGCACAGAATTGATTTCTGGTCCTCAGGCCCAACTGTTTCACTCATCAGATGTCTCCTATTGTGCAACACTACTTGCTGATAACAGATGTCATCTGTGCATGTGTCTATATTAGCAAGTAGTGCAGTTACACTGTTGGTGTACTTGCAAGCTCCTTACTTTACTTTTCCCACCATTTACAAGCTCTGCTGGAGAGACACTGCTTCTTCCAGAACCTGAACAAAGCTTTCAATGTATCTTTCACTTAGTAGCAAAAGAGAGGGAGAAAGGGGGGAAAAATTACTGAAACTTTTAAAGTGTATTTTTTTTACACAACCAAGTCACTCTTGTACTATTGTAGCTTCCTGTGTGAGAGGAAACTGATTCTGTGCATACATGGATTTTTCATGTTGCTCTCTTGTGCCTCTCCCTCAAGTCCTCAGGTTTAGCACATCACAAACATGGAGGTACCACTTTTGTTAAATGATTTTTTTCATGTTAGAAGATGCTAGATATTAAGGCTTTCTTAGTTAAATTATTTGGGCTAATCTTTCATTCCAGTGTAAGTAAAGAGGGACTGATATAGTGTGGTGGTCCTGGTGTGTGTGGGAAATTCTTTAAGAGCAGTCTGGCTTTGTATTCTATCAGAGAATAATCTAGAAGCACAGCTATTGACCCTTGGCTTCCAAATATAGAAGGGGAGCTGACCTATTTATGTATAAATTGTGGAAAAAGGAGTAATTCACATGAATATGTAAAGCTGTTGAGGTAAAGAGTCCGAGCCAATAACACTAGCTCATTTGTACTTACCTTCCCTGGAAAAAACAGAGGGAAAACATAGCTATTGTTCATGAGTCTGAACTGTTAACATTAACAACTTAACTTAAAAGAACTTAACAGTTTGGGATTTTTTTTGCACATGAAGGCTTGTCCAAATGATTGTTAGTGGAATTCTATGCTAAAGTATTCTTCAGACTAAGGAGGATTTTTGCTATGACCA